>NW_017802425.1:685009-724035 GCF_001625305.1 Branchiostoma belcheri | reverse complement strand
ATTTATTGTACAACAGTTGTACAATGTACGGCTTATGGTATCATATACTGCTATATAACATACAAGACAAAACTAACCAATATTACAAAAGACTACCCAGTATGTAGTATGGAATGAAATGTGCTTTTACAATCAATGGTGGAATTTCTAGTATTTAGGCATTTTTGAGATAGTGCACTATATATAAAAGACATTGATTGTACTAGAATCTATTCTAATTTTTTTAAAATCCATTTTAAGCTCCAGTCTTTATACTTATAGCACTGAGGAAGGCAACTAGCTGACTTACAAAATGTTTGAAATCATTCTGAAGCAAAGTTGAAATGTAATTTTGATAAAAGATACACATGATCCACTGCTTGCTGAGTCACATGATCTATCTACATAACATGATTTTACAGAAGTGGTAGATTGTTCAAAGATTGGAGTTGGACAGTCAAGGTATAGATTTTCTGTTTGAAATTATAGATCAACCTTGCATCAAAATTACACTTGGAAGTGTAGGAAAGAAAGCCCCAGCATCCTACAACCTATTCTTGGATTCATGTCTCAAATCTCTCATACATGTACCTCCCAACTGATATCATAACTGATTCAGCAATTTAGACAGTGTTGTTACCTTCGCCAAGAAGGTTATGTTTTCAGTAGCGTTTGTCTGTTTGTCTGTCTGTCTGTTTGTGAACAGCATAACTCAAGAAGATTAGTATGCATTGTCATGAAAGTTGGTAGGTGGGTAGGTCTTGATGAGACCTAGAAATGATTAGATTTTGGGCCCCCTGGCGGCTTTTGTTGGTACTGCAGCAGAACTTCCGGTTTTGATATCTCGCGATCTGGACATGCTAGGGTCACGAATTTTAGTTGGTAGATAGCTCTTGGGGTAGGGAAGAAGTGACATGAGTTTGGGCCCCCTAGCGGCTTGTTCTGGAACTGCAGGAGCATTTGTTGAAAAATTTTCGAAGGATGATAACTCAAGAACCGGTTGACGGATTGTCGTGATTTTGGTATGTAGGTAGCTGAAGGGATGCTTGACATAATCAAATGACAGTTGTGCAAATCAGGAGCTAATTTGCATAATTAATGAGGACATTCTATATATCTGCTTTGTTCGATAATAGGACTATGAAACACTTGTGACATGTAATTGAGAATTAAAAAGAAACATCTGAGGATAAAGACTATGTAAATGAAGACCTAATTTGCATAATTAATGGCAATTTTTTATAATTTCATAGTTGTAACTACTGGGAATTTCATACTTGCCACATTTGGAAGTTAAGTGAAGGCGAACATCAATAAACATAATTTATTCAAATAATGATCTCATTTGCATAATTTATGAGGAAGTGCTATAATAGCCTTTTTGTTAAGATAAGACTGTCATTGGGTGGAGAATATGATCAACTGATATAACCCATGCAAATGAGGATCTTATTTGCAAAATCAATTATCAAAATTGTATAATATTTCAACCGCAAGGGTTAACATCATTTGGCGAAGGTATGAGATCGTGGAACTCTTGTTTTCTGATACATTCAAGAAAATTTATTTCTAGAAGCAGTGGAGAGGATCATGTTCTATGAGTTCATTTCCATGCATTGTAATTTTTGCAGACTGTAGTCTTTGTCATAAAAACCGAGTTCCCCCTTAATGACATAAGCACTGTACAGCTTGTAAAGCATAGCAACAGTAATGCTCAATCACTACAGACGCTGCATCTGAAGTGGTCCCTAATGTAATCTTCTGTCACTCCTGGTCCCAACAGAGGTGTGGTGGAGTTCTCGTTATCTTGTTGTCGTTCCATCAGGCAGTAAACGGCCCTTCTGGGAGGGCTGGTGTCTTCTACACAATCAGTTCTGTACCCGACCTGCTGTCAGATCTCATTTGGTATGGTTTGGAGCTGGGATGACAGTGTACGTGCAGGAACTGTGAGGGAATCTTTGTTGCTGAAGTATATACATATCAGAAAAGTAGACAGATGAAACTTTGCACAAGAAGATGGAGAGGAAAACTAGAAGAGAAATTATGGAGAAAAAGAAGAGTAAAGAGATGTGGAGGAGATAGATGACTCTTCTCGCAAAATCTGGGTCAAAACTGTTATGAAGTTATGAACTGTTATTAGATTTAGGTGAGGTCAGTATATCTGTGGGTATATCTGTGGGTGGCTTAGGTGGGTAATGTGATCTGTGTGTGTATGTGCACAAATCAAGTGTGATGTACTGCCTCAGGTGATGAAAGGGAGAGAAGCACTAGGAAGTACAAAGAGAAGAATGTGATAAATGACTCTTCTGTGAATGTGTTCATACCACTGCATCCCCCACCCCCCTTGTGTGTGCAAATGGCAGAGTCTGCAGTGGTGCATATTGCTGTGATTGATGTTGTAATCTGGTAGTGGAACAGTTTATTGTGCCTGTCAGAGAGGGGAGGGCATCTATCCTGGGTTATTACAGGCCACAGTTACAGTGTTTATGGGAGGAGAGTAATCACACTTCACCAGATTATCCCTTCCCCGTGCCATAACCTGTCACGGGTTCATCACCTGTAGCCTCGTTATGAACCTCGAACCTGGAGACCATAAACAAATAGGTCAGGTCCATAAAACAACGGCTGGATCTGCTGCAAAATCTGGGTCAGAACTGTTATGAAGTTATGAACTGTTATTAGATTTAGAGGAGGTCATAAGTCAGGGTAGTACTAGTGTATCAGCCAGTGTTATGTACTGTCCCTGGTGCTGAATACTTTCCACATTACCAACACTGTAACTGCCACTGAACACTTTCAACACTATCAGCACTCTCCCCACACTAATGACACTTATCTTCCCTCGGTGCTGAATGCTTTTTTTTTTATTGTCTTAGTGCTTTCCTCATAGCACAGATAATTAAGGGGGCACACCTTAGTTCACATTTTATTTCATTTCACATTTCAATTCGACGCTGCACACCCTCAAGTCTAGCGACCGTCTCTGCCAGGGAATAATTTGAAAGGAGAATAACTGTGTATGGGACGAAAGGATATCTCTTCATCTACAAGTCCAACTGAGTTTAGTTTCTTCAACCTCTTTATTTTTGGTACAATCAACAGAAAAAAAACAATATTTTCACTCCAAAATTAATGCACAAAATTGGGAATTTTCGCATAGGATAATCCAATAAAAAAACTGGGGGGCAGAAATGACTGATTCTGGCAGAAAGACCCATCTATGACGCGAGGGGTGCAAAACAACTCTAAGGAAGCCACAGAGCATGGTCAAATGGGCAGATTACACTTGGCGCGCAAGAATACCCGGAAGTAGTTTTATGGAGCTTGGAGCCAAAAGAAATTTTCACCCCAAAATCACAATTTCTTACACTTTTCAGCCATGTGAATGTTTAATGATATTTTGTGGCAGTTAATGAGAAATGTCACCTCAAACTTGGACCCTCGAGACCCTTTCGTCACTTTTTTAACGTGCACTACCACGGACCATGGTTGCAGAAGAACTGGGGTGTGCACTGTTAAGTCATTAGGATTGAACACACTGTCCCTGGTGCTGAATACTTGACACACTAACAACACTGTCCCTGTCCCTGGTGCTGAACCCTTTCCACACTAACAATACTGCCTGTCCCTGTTTCTGAAGACTTTCCACACTAACAACACTGTCCCTGTCCCTGGTGCTGAACACTTTCTACAATCTTAAAAACAGTTTGTTCAACTGTTAATCTTCCCAGTGATAAGTTGCCTTTACCTATCTTATATCTAAATATAAACCAGTTTTCCTCGTCCACTAACAGTCTGTAGCGCTATACTTGTAGGACATCTTATGGTACATGCTTAGAGAGGGCAGAAATACTTTAGTTCAGACAGTTCACAAGTGATCCATGCCAGACTGGACAGACTCTCCCCCACAGCGTCCATCCATGCAGAAAACAGCAGCCCACAGATGAGTCTGCATGAGGGATATGTTCAGGTCAGACCAGTTGACACCCAGTGTTTAGGCAGGGCAGCTTCATGCATAAATCTGGGCCATGTTTTACCAGTGAAGCGGTAATTTCCTCCTGATATCAGCAAGGGTCAGTGGAGAGTGTGTGCAGGAAGGGGTTGTGAGTGTTCGGAATGTTGACGAGGCTGTGCTGTAATTGGTTGACTGTGAATGTTCAAAATGTTAGCAAAATCTGTGCTGTGATTGGTTGGATGTTGTCTTTTAAAAATGTTGAGGAGGCTGGGCTGTAATTGGCTGGGTGTGAGTGTTTGGAATGTTAATGAGGCTGTGCTGTGATTGGTTAGCTGTGAGTGTTCAGAATGTTAATCAGGCTGTGTTGTCATTGGTTGACTGTAATAATCAATGTTGTTGGTTTATTATGGTATAGTTTACTTTTTGTATAGTTTTATTGTCAGGCACTTTATACAGACTGACTACAGCATGTGGTAGTACAATCCTTATGCCAATGCTTACTTACAACAACAATGTGGCAAGGAAAGGTCCTTAGCAACTGCCTAACTTAGCTCCTTATATGGTGTTAGTGACCTTCCCATTTTGAGACTATCATAATTATTAACCATTAGCCATCAGAAAACCTTCAACTATCAACTGTACTTTGGGAACGCTGACGAAAATGATTTCCAAGCCACTGCATATTGAAAGTGCAGGTGTCAGATTATGGAGATGGCTTTTCCCAAACATACAGCTTTTATACTTTTTTTATAGGTGGTAGATTCGTCACTAAGTGGAAAATTAATGTTTATAGATTTATGGACTCTCCAAACCTGCTGATTCATTGATTTTCATGTCTTATCAGCACATTACCATGTTTAGCTCAAGTTATACCGATAACTTGGCTCTATCTCCCCTGATGTTTCTCATAACCTCCTGTATTCATCTCAGTCAGAGTTATGTACATGTACTAGTAAAAGCTAACCCTGTCTGTGGATTGTCCTTGTAATGGGCACTCTTACCATTTTGGTAGAATGTAAATGCTTTCTCATGTTAGACCATTCAAATTTTATGATTAATTTTGTATTCCTATCCTATAGTTTGTAGTTGACCATACAACAGTCTGTGTACTTTTTGTTGTGTCAATAAAGCTTCACTGTAAAACCTTGAATGAACGTCTCTGTTTACGAATCACAGACATCACAGATCAATTTCTGCCATGGAGTGGTGGTTTTTATCACGCGGCTGTCGATCGATAGTACTGGTAGATTAGTGGTCAGGCTGGAATCATGGCCGGCACATCTGGCCCCTAAATGGGCTGGCTAACAGTTCCACAGTCCAGTGTGGTTGGGCTGATTTGTCAGACAGGCTGGCGAGAGGTGCTTCTCCGGTACAAACTCTGCCCTTTCTGCACTTACTCATATAAAATACTACCACAAAATAGAATATATCATTGCACAAAATTCTGAATAAACTACCACAGAAACACTAGGGTATTTGGAGGGCTTTATCTCATAAATTGTTACATTAGTTTACTGTAGGAAGTATGCAAATTGTTATGCCTGTTTTTTGTTCCTTCTTTGGAAAATGGCAATAAAAGATTATCTTTAAAAATTCTGCCCTTTCACTCCAGCAGCCATGGTCTGATATAATTTGCTGCTCTGTCTTGACACTACCAGGCATAAAGAGAATCTAAAAAAAACAGCTTGTTCAGTGTGATATCCCCTATCTTGTTAGTGTTGATTTTGTTAGTGTGAAAAGTGTTCAGCACCAAGGACAGAGAAAGTGTTCAACAAAAAGGAGGGAAACTTGAATTTGATCTGTCATGTATAAATATAATATATTCGACCATGTATACAAACCCTCTACAATAATTTTTTCTGGTATACGTACCCTTCCCAAGCCAGATGACACAGCCCACTTGAAGACAGATTGTTGTGAGAAAACTGGTTGTGTTGCCAAACTTGAGAAAGGAGGAAAAATGAAGACTTAATCCATGAAAATTGCTTTCCTGACATGGGCGACCTTGGAGATTACCTGTTCTCGCGGTAATGTTTCAACATGGGTGAGCCGCAATTGTAACATCTATATCACTTACTCGCTACCAATTGGCAATCACAAGTGTTGCTTTCATGTGCCTATTTTTATTGTCTGATCATTGGAATTGATAGATTTTAGATTATAATCATTGTGTTGGTGTTTAACCTTCTCCCTGCTGTCTAACCCTGTAACAAGTATACACGTGGTGCTGAAAGGTCACCCAAGTAGTAAGAAGGTTAATGTAATCTGTTAGCTTCCTTTTTGGGTCATGCATTGCTGCAAATAATTTCTTTCAGCTGATAGGAGCTGCAACTATGAGACAGTTTTACTGTTGATAATGTTGATAGACGGTTCATGTCCTTCTATAGCCTGGATATGTGAGCCATGTCTGCTCCATGGAGCAGAATATGTTAGGCCAAATCCTTAGATCAGACTGTGTTAACTCCAACCTGCCAACTCTTTGGAGTAGAGTGTGTTAGCCCCATTTAGTCTCCCTCTCTATGGAGCAGGTTGTGTTAACCCCATCTAGTATACTCCACACAGCAGGTTGTGTTAGCCCCATTTGAGTCCCTCCACAGACCAGAGTCTGCTGATTCCATTTGGTCCTTTCTATGGAGGAGCAAAGCATGTTGGTCTCATATGGTCTCCTCCATAGGGTACATGTAGATGTGTTAATCCCATCTAGTCCACTCCTCCCCTCCACAGAGTGGATTGTGTTAGCCCCTTCTGGTCCCCTCCTCCCCTCCGCAGAACACACTGTGTTAGCCCCTTCTGAATCCCTGCACAGCAGACTATGGAGTTTATGAAGGAGGAAGGTATTAAACCTGTTTATAGGCTAATCAGTCATGGAGACAAGCCGGCCACTTCTCCGTAATTCCTACCCGCTAGCCGCTCGTTAATCAGCCGGCACAGGTAATGGGTATTGACGATTGTAAATCAATAACCCTGATGGTGTTTGGTTTTCTGGCAGGGTTATGAGGAAGGTGATTTATTGGCCGTGAACTTCAAATCTGGCGCTTAACTTTCTTTCAGTGATGAATAATCTACAATGTTGTACTGTGTTGATATTGGTTTTCAGTTGGAATATCAGTTGTGTTCTGTCATCTCGTCCCTTACTCTGGATGGGACCAAACCATGATCAGCCAAACATTGTCTTGGTAAAAGTGGTTTCTTGATACTTTAAAAAAAATAGCAAAGCATGTACATGTATGAAGGCCATTTGCTGCTTATATATTTAGTGATTGCTGAATAATTTTTGTCTTGTCCTGCAGTACTTTCTGCTGTGGCTAGATGGCACTGTAGGATAGTTTTTAATCATTTGATTGTCAGTGGATTAAAGTTCAGAAAACATGTGTGACACCATGTAGGGAAACATCATGCATTTTCTCACAAGACTTGGATACTATGAGTTTTTACATTTGTGTATGTGTTGTACTTCAATTTGTTGGTTGTCTGGTTGACTGGATGGTTGTTTGGTTGCTTGTCTGCTGGCTTGCTTGGTTGGTTGTTTGGTTCTTTGCTGGATTGGTTGCTTATTTGCATGGTTGGTTGGTTGGTCAAAATAACACAAAAAGGTATGAAAGATTTTTGTTATCAATTGATTTTTCTGGTCTCATGAAAAGCCTTGTGTTGTCTGAACCATTGAGTTCTCAGTTATATTCTCCTTCTATTGCTTGTCTCAGAACGAATACCTTCCTTCCTTCTGAAAAGGATGCCTTGAAGATCTCCCCAAGCTTCACGACCATATGTGTGAGTTTATAGTGAGAAAATAACGCCTTTCCGCTCTCTGCACCCAATTATCGCTACAGCGCCCCCTCTTATTGAACGGACGACGATTGTTGGAAGTTCATTTCCTCTCTGCGCTCCGCTGGCCTCGCTGCCACAGACAGTCCTCAATTTTCCCTGCCTGCTCCACTACCTGCACGTGCTTCTGGCTTCTCATTCGTCAGATGAGCCCAGATCCCAGGAAGTCGCTAATAGATGGTGAAACTGGAGAGTGAGAGAGGCTGCAGTATGATGCGCGGATGAGGGAACAGATCCATGGCAGATTCCTGATGATTATCTGCGGTTTAGGCACAGAAATGGGCTGTGGATCTCTGTATCATTTGTTAGACACCACTGAGATCTCTCTGTGGAGATCCAATGAGGGTCTGGATGGAGGATGTTGGATAACAGCTTTGATAAACAATCTGAGCTGTTTTGATGAAGGCACAAAAGGGGTTTTGAGATCCTTTCTTGAGAATGTGAATTTTTAAGGACCATGTTGTGTGACAAGGTATTATTTGCATGTCCATTTTAGGAAATTTTTGGAAAAGCCTTAATCTTCTTAGCAACAGAAAACAGTCTTGTGATTGATTTTGAGCTTCTGCTGATATTGAGTTGAACTTTCTTACCAGAAATTGCTTTCTAAATTCTCACCCTGTTATTATTACAACACTGATGGATGAGCAGAGAGTGAAAAGCAGCCATTCAGACGACCCCAATACGACCCACAAATTTGCTTTTAAATGAAGAAATCAGTCCAATCTGTTCCCTGCACCATCAGCTGCTTTATTTCCTGCTTCCTCCTGCTGTGTAGAAGAGTTGTTGATATATTGGAGCAGGAGGCTGTTGTATAGTGGATAAGTACCTTTAGTCTTCAGGGAAATAACATGTAGAAGTGCTTCGTTACTAATGCTCCGCTTTGTGCAAAGCTGACACATCCGTCAGACTAATGTTACAGGGCTTGAAAAGAGTCAAGGTACTTCTTTCTGCATACCTGTACAGGCGCAGGTGATGTCTGCACCAGACATTCTATCTGCATGGCCACTCTTTTTTCTTTCACTTTACTTCAAATCCATGCAATAAAAAGCAACATTTTAAGATTGTTCGACACAGCTCCAATTTTACCTGCACTAACCCGCATATGCAGGCAGTATTTACAGTCCTATGGTACAACATCAGACCAATCCAGAACCTATTCCATTCCAATCACCCTGCAGGGGGCCTTTTCACCGGAACAAGAGAAACAGAGAACAATGATTGTTCTGTTCCGAAGTCCCAAGGTCAGGTGTGAAAGGAAGACAGCTGGTGCAATGAGACTTGTGACTTGAAGTGTTTACGAGTTAAGGAGACAATACCTGATACAATTTCTCTCAGCCCACACAATTAAAGGAAATCAATGGGATGAAACTTCAGCCCTTAATACGTTATTCCAGACGTTATTCCACCAAGGTGGCACAGGAAGTCATTTTCACTGGAGGCTGCAGAAAAAGAAAAACTCTACCTCCGGGATTGGTATGAAAATTAATGAAGTTTCGGTCACTGCTTGCTGCTGATTGTGTTGAAAAAGACGTGAGAAAGCATCACTTGTCCACAACATAGCTGCCAATATTTTTCTTCAGGTATAACACTTGATAATTTTAATAGGATCATTTGTTATAAAAACTGATTGGTGCTCTTCTCAGACTTCTGAATGTAAGGCATCAATAGCCTGTAGTAGACTCTCTAAATCGTATTGTATGATGTGCACTTAATTGCTTTTCAAAGTTTTTTTTACCTTTTTTTTACTGTTAATTGCCCCTTTTCTGACTCAAGTCATTGGATTTTGAAGGACATGTTCCACTTTTATTAAGATCTATTAAAGTCTGTGTCTCCTTTATTAGGGCAGTGACTTGGGAAACTGGCTGATGTCCAACTTTCAGTTCTTTGGATTTTCAACTTTCTTTCAGCTACTCTAAAGGCATTGAATCATGGAAATTTGATATACAATCAAACCAGGCCATTCCTTTTTGATACAGATGTAGATCATTTTTCCCCATTGACCCAGGCATTGAGAATCCTCTATATACCGACCACATGTCTACTGTGACCATTTTCTGCGAGTCCCTTGAGTGGTCACTAGAGACAGGTCTGATTCTTACATGTACACTTCTTTCCATTATATTCTGGCTGCATATATAACAGTTTCAGTCATCAGATAGGGTGAGGTTCACAATAAGGTTTTTGAAAAGTGTACTTGCTGATGTTTTACTCATGCCTTAAATTTTTGGGTCAACTTAATTTGAGCTCGGAGATAATTTTTGAGAATGGTAGAGACAGGCAGATCAATTGAACTACAGGATGGCCTGATTCAGTCCTGTTCAGTTTTACTCTGTCCTTGAGTCAGACATCATTATCCCCTCCTCTAGGAGTTGTCCTCTTTAAACACAGCCATTTCTCTCCAGATCTCTGCTGAAATATAGTCCTCGGATAATGATCTATTTGGACAGCAAGTAACCGAGCTGTCCCACCAGTCATGTGGAAAGGTGATTTCCAGAATATTGGCGTATCGAGTCATTTTATTTGATTTTCGATGGTGTGAGGATCGACCCGTGTGATAAATTCAGGCCGGATCAGTCCTAGTGATAAAACTGTCCATTTTAGGGGTTAGAAATTGATCTGTTCCTTTTTCCCCATCGGGTTAGTTGTCCCGAGAGCATTGTATGGTTTGTGGCTTCTTCTGGTCATGGAAGATAAAGACGGAATTAGTTTCATTGGAACGTCTCAGAAATATGATTTCTCTACATGCGAGCAAACCTGGAACAACGAGTTGGAGGGAAAGAAGGGCTGTCATCAGCTGTGGTTGAACGGTTCAAATCAGCCACGGAAAATTCATGAGCCGAACCGGAAAGTTAATGGAATTTGGAATGACGAGTGGTGCAGGGTGGGGAGATTTGTTGTCTCCGTTTCCAAGTGATGATATTGTTCCCGAACTGTTTCTTGCTGGCCATTTTGGCTCCCATTTCTGAATGATACTGGTGCTGAATCAAGTTATGTGCGCCTGTAGGTGATGATTGTGGTCCATTTTTTGTCTGATATTGTTTCTAGGCTGGTTTAGGCAGTATGAGTGCCAGTGTAGTGTTTCTAGCCTGGTGTTATGTGGGCTGGTTAATGCAGCCCAGTTTGGTGTTGCTGGGCTGGTTTATGTTGGCTGGTACATGGGCCAGTTTGGTGTTGTGCTAGGCTGGTTTTTGTGGGTTGGTATTCAGGGCCAGTTTGGTGTTTTTAGTTTGTGTAGAGCAGCTTGATATTTCTAACTTGGTTTATACAGGCCAGTATGCAGGACAGTTTGGTATTTGGTTTGTGTTGGGCAATATGCGGGCCAGTTTTGTTACTGGCATAATTGACAAGGGAGGATGGGGTATATCATCTGACAGAAGAGGGTCAGCGTTCCAGTCGATAGGGCCTCAGGAAGAACAGCTGACGGGGACTAATAGGGCCGCAGTTTCCGATGGTTTTCCGATAATGGGGGGCCGTTTGGGCCCGTGGGATCCGATAGGTGCAAATATTGCTCACCTGCGGGCGTGGAGGCGATGGCTAATGTCCCGGTAAATGCAGAGAGTTTGAGACAGTTCTGGGAGAACATATGCGCCATTGCAGGGCAACATTGTGACATGCCTGTCCATGGTACTGAAGTTCTTGACCGTACCTGGATATGAGAATAAAGTTTGTGTTTTGATACATCACCAGCATAACGATAAATGAATAATGGCTGAGTTTCGACACTATCCCCAGGCAACTCCAGATGCACCCCCCCCCCTAGCCTTAGGAGAATAATTAATGTCTAAATTCTGAGACTGTTTCCATTATAGCCCTGCATAAAAACTGAGTTTTGAGACTACCCTCAAGACTGAAGTGAATAAAGTCTGAGTTCTGAGACTGTCCCCCTTGCCTGAGGTGACAGTGATAAACATGTGGAATAATCCAATTAGTGCTCATGTGTTAATTAAGAGGGAGGGATGATGTGAGGGTGTTAATTAATTATTAGTTAATGAAGAGTTATTAACAAGGGAAACATTTGTTAGCCAGGAGCTTTTAGTCCATGCAGAAGTCAGAGTAAAACCATTAGGGTTAAAGCAGAGGGGAGGAGTTTAACCCTCCAAATGTCCATGGGCTGCTTGTAAATCCATTGTGGCTGGTGCTTGGAGGGGTAATTAACACTAGATATCATAAGTTGTTTGTACAATGCATCTTCTTCTTGTTTTTTTAATTTAGTTTTGTCAATCATCATCTATTTCAAACATAATGACTGATTGTTGTATGTTGTCCATACACAATTTTTTTTCTCTAGCCTTAGACTGTAACGTGTATTACAAAGTATCTTAAGGACAAAGATGCTGATTCTTAGTGCAGACCTTTCTAAAAGGAAAACATACCTGAGCATTATCCACAACAATGTTGTTTTATTTTATCTCCAAATATACCACAACCAAATGGTTACAGAACAGACTAAAGATGATGCATGAGCCGTTGGACTCAACTGACCCTCAGGGATGCATAGTTATCCAGTCTGAATTATTGAACAGCAAACAGGACAGCTGTGACAGAACGGAACAGCAGGAAACAAATGTCTATCAGACAGTGTCTGCTGCACTGAAGGCCACAGGAATTCATAAATTTGGTCCTTGGTATTTCATGGAAGTAAACTGTGAATTGGTTGACCCTACTGGTTGCTGTGTTTTTTTATTTGATCACCACTGGTCAGATTATGGACTTTCGGATTGGTTAACATCTCCTGGCTATAGGATAATATATGATAATTAATCTACCTGTTTGTCATTACATTCAAAATCCCCAAACCAACAGATAACATTGGCCCGGCCTAATACACACACCCCCCCCAAGACTCTGGCAGACAGACTGACTGTCTCCAGCAGGTACGTCCTGTGGGGAACACACCAGGTGTGGTGGGCAGGTATGATGAATGGACACATTGGCAACCAGGTGAGACATCTGTCAACAGAACATTGTCTGAGCCTTACTTACAGTATTTCCTCCCCACAAGAACTTTGCCAGGCAGACAACAAAAATCTACCACTTAATAAACAAATCTCTCTTGCCCTGGAGGATTCTGCAGTCTGCAGTACCTGGGAGGGAACCTCTGTAAGGAATGTACAGTTCTCAGAACCAAGGACAGGGACAGTGTCCTTATTGTGGAAAGTGTTCAGCACCAAGGACAGAGAAAGTGTTGTTAGTGTAGCCAATATTCAACACCAAGGACAGGGACAGTGTTGTTTGTGTGGTTAATGTTCATCACCAGGGACAGGGACAGTGTTGTTTGTGTGGAAAGTGTTCAGCACAGAGGACAGAGAAATTGATGTGTGTTCAGCACCAGGGACAGGGACAGTGTTGTTTGTGTGGAAAGCGTTCAGCACCAGGGACAGGGACAGTGTTGTTTGTGTGGAAAGTGTTTGTAGATGTTCCCCTGCACATTCAGCCTGATGTGACCAACTTGGCCGGAGCTTCATCTTCATTCTTGTTTTGAATAAAGAACGATGTGACCACAAGTAACCTCAACTTTTTTTACTTGAAAAAAATACCAAGTACTATATCAATGAGTTCTACAAAGTAAATGTACATGTAATATAATAAGGCTTGCAACAGTCAATGTTCTTTTGTTGTTTTTGCAAAGTTGGTAAATCAGATTAATGAAGCATTCAATCAGTGAAAAACTGCTTATTCATCTGTAATTGCTTCTTTACATAATGTGTGAGATAAAATCAATCAATAAATGAATTGATTAATCAAACCTGCTCATGCTTCAGAAGCCTACCATCTGGTGCGGTTATGTTTGTGGAAGTGTGAATGTTCATTACCGACTCGTTAATTACCTCATTAAAATTAATTACCTGTTCAGGCGGCAAGAACAGAAGCAGCTGCCACCAAATGTGGTGAAATCCTCGCCAGCTGGGAAGCAATAAAACAAAAAATGAATAAACTTTTCATAAATTTTAATGTGTTGGTTGAACTACAAGTAGAAATTGTCATAATTTTCTTTCTTAGAAAAAGTGCCAGAAGTCTGTACCCTCCACAGGCTGACCTCTGACCTGATGGACATGTGATCCAGGCAGGGATCAAAGGTCCTGAAAAGTCTGTTCCCTCCACAGACTGAGAGAGAAGAGGTACTGTAGGCTCTGTTGGCCCCCCAAAACAACAAATCTGCTAAAAATCTGGTAAGTTACATTTGGTTTGTTGAATCATACATGTATGTAATGTAGTTGGTGGTTCTTGTTTGTTTTCGTATAGCCAATTAACTTCCTTTAGTGGGTTACACATCATTACTGCACAAAATTTGGGTGTTTGGGGGGTATTTTAAGGTATCACGAACATTTTAACATTTACAGTATACACTAACACAGATGAGCTAAATGTTGATGGACCTGGTTTTGACATTCTGGCTTTGTTCTTATAAGAAGTTTATTTTCCAATGTGCTGTTGAGCCTGAGAAGAAGTTTACCTTCTGCTGCATCCTCAGACGTGGGACTATTAGTTCCTCATCAGGCCTGACTCCAGGGTGAACAAATAAAGCAGCATGTATTGCCAGTCAGGCTGGAGTATCTGAGCTGCAACATCAATAAACAAACCACATGAAGGAACACAAGATGTGGGTTCAGTATAAATGGCATAGACCGGGGAGCATTATAAAAACATGGTAACTCACATTTAGTTAAACTGACATTGAAGTACACCTTGCAGCGCACAGGTGGTCAGACTCTCCCCTCAGACAATTTTCATGTTTATCTTCCACTTTTAGCATTAGTTTTCAAACCTGACAAGCAAAATAAATTGGTCTAGCCTCAAGTGCAATGTTGCTGTCATTTTGATCTGAGGGATAAACTAAGGCCGATTGTTGGGGCTAATTATTTGGTACTGTGATAGTCATAGATCTAGACATTATGGTCTGAACTAAGTGACTCCAGTTTGGCTTGGAAGACAAGCACTCCTCTCACAGGATGGGCTGTATTGATTCTTGAAGAATCACCCTATTGTAACAGTAAAATAGCCACTCTTGTGGCAGTAAAACAGTCACTATTGTAGCAGGATTATCCTATTGTAACAGTAAAATAGCCCTTCACATTTTGTAGTGCTTGTGGCAGTAAAATAGCCACTATTTTAGCAGTAAAATAGCCACTATTGTGGCAGTTAAATTGCTGCTATTGTAGCTGGTAAATGGTGATGAAATAGCCACTCATGTAGCAGTACTGTATCAACCTGATGACCACAGCATGGCTCCGATGGATGGCTGGTATCTCAGCAGTTGGCAATTTGAGTTCAACTCAGAGACATCATCAAATATATCAGGGACTGTACTTTACTCTTTAGATAGTTAATTGAAACCACCCTGGGCCAAAGTGACAAGTCTCTCAATGGCTGTCCAATAACCAAATTTGAACTGGTTACTTCAGAGGTCAGAATGACCAAATGTTTTTCTCTGTTCCAAATGATGTTTCTTAGAAAGTGAAAGGAGTAGCATTTGCTTTGCTACACAGATGAAGGGACCAGCTGTTCCTCCACTAGTGATTTTCCAGAACTCTAGTTTGCCTTTTGAACCCTGTTTGAAGTGTCAGAATCTCTCAGTCATTGGAGACAGCTTGGTAAATAAACAACAGAGGGATGGGTTTTCCAGAAATAAGTAATTTGTTTTACAGTTTCCAGGGACTATCAGAATGTCAATTGAATATGTTTTGCCCGGACCCTATGAAGAGTTGTTATCTATAATTGCCTACAACAATTTTACATTTGTATGGTATACAATAGTTAGAGAGTGCAGTCATCTATAGTGACCATTCATGGGACTTTAAGAAAATGGTCATAGTAGACAGGAGGTCACTTTAGGCAGGATCATTTATACTTGGGTCAATGGGGTAAAGGGACTCATCACAGTGGCCAGTTGGTCCTCATGAACAGCCATGGTCTCTGATTGTATATTGTTGAATGGAATGTAATAATGGGTTTTACCTTCACCTTGCCCCATCCTCAACTTAGAGTTGGTCACTATGGTTGCTCCCAGCACCAGCTTCCTCCATCCTTTCCAGTCCTTATCCCCCTTGTAAGTGAAAAGGAAGACATGAGGGAAAAGTTTCAGTCCGTGTTGTTATTTTGTTCCTGACATGTTGCAGCTGTTGAGATTTCTCTGCTTGAACCTTCCCCTGAGCCTTGCTGTGGTTTATGGGTAATGGCCTCCTGGTGTGTTCTGATCCTAATCACACTAATTAACCAGCAGGGTTAATCAGCCATGGAGGGGACAGGACAGGAGTGCTACTGTGTGTGCTGGTCTCAGGGGTCACTCAGGGTCATGCAGGGTCACATAGGGTCAAGGGCTGGGTCAGAGGTCAGAAAGAAAGAAGGCCTTCTTTATAGTCAGAGTTGAACATCAGTCACAAGTGCACAGTTAGAGATGTGTAGCCTGGGTGCCAAACCCATAGCACACTGGACACAAAATATCTCAGTGAGCCTACCTAGAGATGTGCAGAGATGGAGAATGTTGTCTGTGTGAGGACAGGCTGGTGTTACAGATACAGACACAGAAATGTAGGCTTTTTAACCTAGATGTATCAGTTCCTACCATTACAGTTTTTTTTATGTGGGTGAGTATTTATCGTACATTATGCGTCAAAGGGGCATGATTCTTGACACATATTAGAGTGCACAGTAGGAATAGATAAGCTGTAAAGAGTCTTAAAAAGAACTGTTTCATATTGATGTCAATATGCTATAGTGTGACACCTGTTGAATTGAGATTAAGTAAGAAGTTGAATGATCAATATGAGACACAGAATATCCTAAGGTTATAGGGCTCCTTGTTTCTTCTATGCAGATGAGACAGGTGAAACTGTTGTCATGAAAAGACTGTCAAGCATGTTTCCTGCCTTGTCTGCCTCCCTCATCTGTATGTTGCTCAGGTTCTGCTGACTCCTGCTGGGAGAATCAGTTACAGTTCCCCATGGAGTCAGCTGATCACCCGCCGCCAGATTGCCGCAGGTTTTCTCCCTAAATTGGCCTGTGTAGAGATGGCCCCACTGAGGACAATTAGCTCGTTTTTCCAAACGTCCTGAGGAATCTGAGCCCAGATAACCTTCACAAACAGGGAGCGACTGGCCCCATCCTGCTGCAGATCTCGAGTTTTCTCTGCCCCTCTGGAAGGTTTCTGGATAATCTCTTTGAAACTATCAACCTATTGAAAGCACAGTCAAACATTTATTGATGGCATGGAAGAGGCACTGAGGTATGGACAGGTTCCAAGTGAATGAGGGAAAGAGAGAGTGAGTTATTTCAGAAATAATGTGAAACAATTTTTGGAGGCATAAAGAAAAAGAAACAAAAAGCCATTTCAGACTACTTGTTTTTAGGAAAGTGATCTTTTCAAATGGGCAGTAAGAAGGAACAATGACAAAAGGATAAACAAGTAAAATCTGAGATTTTATACCTCCGGGCTTTTCATTGTATATTTTGATATGTTGTTTAATGTTATGTATGGTTGATGGTGTTGAATTTTGTGCACAACAACAATTGTTACAGGCCGCAGGACAAGGGTTTTAAACAAAGAATTTATCGAGACCGGACACCCCTCTGTGCGAGGGGTCATATACGTTAGCCTGGGTTCCAGACCCATAGCGCACTGGACACAAATATCTCAGTGTGCCAGGCTCACTGAGATATTTGTGTCCAGTGTGCTATGGGTCTGGAACCCAGGCTACATATACGTGGACCAGACCAAGAATATCTTAAACACGCCAAAGGTCAACGGTCGCGACCATTTTCACGCTCAAAGGGGTGTTCTGGGGCCACCAAAAGGAACTATTTTCACGCCCAAAAACACATATACATTAAACACAAAAGAACGTGCATCATCTACAGCCCAATAGCAAAATATACACAAAGTCCAAAAAAAATCTGTCCACCCAAACGCGAGAAACAGCTGCGAACATGAAAATCTACATCTCTCACAAAACCCTTCCGCGGAAGGATGTCTCCTCCCCTGGAGGTAACAACATGCCAAAAACAAATTTAGTCAATTAAAGTTAGACATTCAGGTAGAAACTTATGTAATACAAAATAAAACTTGATAAATTCTCTGAAGAGTAAGCTCTATCAGGTCTCAACTGCTGTCTTCTTCAGTGACTGAGAATGAGTCTGAAGACAAGTCATCATCATAGTCCTTTTCATCCTGTCTGAAGACAAGTAACCTGAATATAAATGAACACTGTATCTATTCTTAATGAGTGACAAGACAGTTTTTATCTGACACAGAAAGGGAGATCTGCCATTCAGATCCTCTTAACTGCACAACTATGTGTAAAATATGGGTTTGTCTTCAGGTTCCTATAATGGATTTATACATCCAAACCTCGTCACCCTGTCTAGACTGAGTGCAAATTTCCCCTGGGCTGCAAAACATAGGACAACCTGGCTGCATCTGCCCAGACTGTTGTTCATGTTGCCAGACAAGATATAATGTCCGTCTGAAGAAGAACTGAAACCTCATCAGTGCCAGTAATGGCACTGATATTATTCAGAAAGCGTCCCAGCCAGACAGTACATCAGCTGCAGCGATGCTGATGTGTGATCGCCGCATGGCACTGTGATTGTTGCATCTGTAGTGTGGTGTTCAACAGCCACTTGGCACTGTGATTGTTACATCTGTAGTATGGTGTTGCCACTTGGCACTGTGATTGCAGCAATATCGGTGGAAAGTGGGTCCATAATTGCTGCGTGTTTCTCCATGAGAGTTGGGACATCAGGCAGAGATGAAGTTTGGGACGTCCAGGCAGTGAGGAATGTTCTGTTTGTAAGATGATAGAAAGGACTCTTTAGAATATTAGAGGGTGGGAAAGTATTTGGAGTGTTGCCTGGGGGCCTGCACAGTCAGGTTGCTATAGCAACATCCCAGGTTGTTGTGGCAACATCCCCGGTTGTAATATGGCAACAGGTTGGTCAGGGATGCTACTCCAGTGCGACGGCAATTAATACCATGACCACCCTCATACTGACAACATCTTCAAGTTGCTTTAATATCAGGATATGATGTAATCATTAGAAAACACAAATAAGGAGTTATTCCAGCAATTTTTCTTTTACACCAAAAGTAGGTTTGGGATTATGAACCCAGAGAAGTCTATTGCCATTTTGCAGCTTTTGGAAGTATTTTGGAAAAGAATGAGACAGAATTACTTTAATTTTACTTCTCTTTTTTTCTGTTTTAATTTAGACAGCATACAAAACCCTGAAGGTATATTATGGAACACAAAAAGGTGCCCACCACAGACTACTAAGTGCACGTCTGTGTGTGGTTACAATGTATAATCAGAGTGAAAGTACGCCAAACTGTTTGCTGTGGTATTTATACTGTCACACAGCCACTTGCAGTTTTAGTTATTAGGCCACAGCAAGTAATTTTTATGGATGACATAATTGCACGCATTGATTTTTGCCTGATTTTGGAAAAAATGGTGGTCAACATGCCAAAAATAAGCAAATATGTCATAAAGGTCTCTCGGCTCAGAGACAATAAGGGATCCAGCAAACTTGAGGTACAATTTCTCACATATGATGGCAAGTGTTGAC
Organism: Branchiostoma belcheri; assembly: GCF_001625305.1. NCBI lineage: Eukaryota > Metazoa > Chordata > Leptocardii > Amphioxiformes > Branchiostomatidae > Branchiostoma > Branchiostoma belcheri. The sequence continues at coordinate 704,717 of NW_017802425.1, read as the reverse complement.
AATATAAGGCTTTCCATCCCATATGAGTACTTGGTAGAGCTGTGTACCTAAACAAATTTTAGGTACAGGTACAGGTACAGGTACACAGGTTTAGGTACAGGTCCGGACCTGAACCTGTACCTGAACAATTCGACCAATTTATATGCTCTTCTGAACTCCTTCAATAACAAAAAACATAAATAAACTTGATAGTTAAGGTTTATTCTTTGTTTATGGCGAATGCTCAGATAAAATATAGGCAAAACTAAGTTGTTTTTGTTTTCATGAACACACTGTCCTTACACAGGGACCCATTGTGGACCAGCTATTTACACATTTGAGGTCACAAATAGGTATAAAATTAGTGTGAAATTGTTTAGGTACAGTACCGGTACTGAGGGATTAGGTATTTTGGACCTGTACCTAATCAATTTTTCCGGTACAGTATCGGTACTGCGTACCGGTACACAGCTCTAGTACTTGGTATAGTAGCTGTCCATATATTGACAAACTGTCTTCTAGCTAATTGAGATGTGAAGACAGCAACAAGGATAGGTAACGTTAATGCTGTTGAATATAGGACCTTTTGGTTGTGATATCAGGTTTAGTTGCCTCAATTTTTCTATAACAAGGTAACAAGGTTTATGGTCCTAAATTTGAAAATGTAGGACTTGTTTTTTTGGCCCACCTTGTTTTTTTCCCCTATCGCATTAGATTTGGAATCTGGGGAGGATGCCATCCATAAAACTGTGGCCTTATGATTACAAACTTCAAACTTATTAGGCAGTAGGCAGGGGAAGTCATGGTGTGTCTTGGGCTGAACTTAGTGCAAACAATACATGTACAACTCTTAAGATATTAGACTGAATGTACACAGGTATAGTGTTAAACTTTGCAGTATTCAGAGCAACACTGGCATCACTGGTGCTGAACCAGCCCAGGCCTTTTAAACTCCTGTTTATTTTGTCACCACACCTCGGTGCCCACCTTAAAGCCATTGTGATCCATGTACACAGCGGCACGCTGCCCCTCCCTTTTGATTCCTTTGGTGTGAACTCTTCCGTCTGCCACTCTGCCCAAAGGCTTTACTTAGCACAAGGTGGGCCAGTTGTGTTGGCTGTGAAGTGTTTACGTACTGCATGAGGGGAAGCAGTTAGGTGAAAGGGGGACATGAAGATGTTGGCAGTGTTTATACATCCAACAGACCCGAACATGTAACTAAGGGACAACCTGTCTTTGAGACAACCTGTCACTCGGACAACCTGACAAACGGACTTTACTAAAAAGGTCAATATTATAAACACACAAAAAATCAGTGTGCCAATTTCAAGAAACAACTAAACTGTTTTAAATTTTCAGAAAAAGTGTCAACCAGTCAGAACAACTTTTGTACAATCAGACTATGACATGTGGAGGGTTAAAATCATTCTGACAGATTTTCCCAGAATAATGCAGGGGGCGTTATGGGTGGACGATGGACACGGTGGCAGCGTGGCGTCTGCTCCTGGGACTAAGTGGAGATTGGAGCCGTACAAGTCACGCCGGCTGGATTCCTGTGGGTACAAAAATGGTGCGTGAAGCCGCGACGGTGAGAACAATGTACGGCGTGTTGAATGTAATGGTTCGCACAAACACAAGAAACGGTAGACCTGCTTATGTAAATAAATAAGTAACAGTTCTTTTACTGGCCAATCTAGCGAAAACAGAAGGGTTAGCTGGACTGTCTGGGGTGCTAAATGGGGGACGGAGACACAGTGCAAGCATAGTTGCCTGGCAAAAGGAAACTGGTCACTTCATTCCAGTCTTTAAGTAAGGTCCATTTCACTGGACTAAATCTACATGGAGATTTTCTGTAATTTCTGCAACAAAGTTCCTGTTGGTTGCAGAGTTAGGCAGCAGGTAGAAGGTTAATCAGGTGTCCTACATTGTAGGATTAGGGGATTGATCTCAGGGTGTAAAATATTTTATCAACATGTCGACATTTACTGTCTGGGACTACATGATTCAAATATGAACCTGCATCAAAAAAATCATGTAAGTCAGCAGAGACAACTTCACATCATGGCCCAAAATCATCCAAAAATCTTACTTAATAAGGGACTGCTATTGTAAGATTATTGATTTTAGCATCGTGGCGTAGGAGCCTAAAATCTACCTTTACAACCTATCAAGGACCACAAAAAAAAATGAAAAGTTCACAATTTTGGTGAGGACAAAGGGACGCTTGTCCCACAGGAGACTGATGGATGAAGGGATGGGAAGAAGCTCTAGATGGATGACAAGATACCAGGAGTGATGGATAGAGGGGGTTTCAGGGAGAAGATCTTACCTATGAATCCTTCCTCAGAGCTAGATTAAAGGCAATGACAGAGACAGGAAAGGAGGACAGTAGTCTTTTAAGAAACCAGATAAAAACTATTGCCGTTGGTTAAAAGACACTTGAGACGAAGGACACGTAAAGATGAGCTGATTTGAAGTTAAGTCAGGACTGATCCTCCCTGTAAGGCTTGAGAGAGGAGGAGACGGTTATAGATGTGGTTCCTTCCAGTGAAAGTGCATTCTGTCCTCCACAGAGTCAGTTACAAAGACATACCCTGGAGCCTTCCTGTGTAAAAGATGAAAAAGATAGGTTGAGCAGACCATGATATGTGATGCTCAGAAACAGTCCAGGATACACTTTACCTGTCAATGCTTCTGAGTACTTCAGAATTCTAATCCATATTTCCTTGTTCTCTATGATTTATCTTTGTTATTAGTAGTTTTACTATTGTTTGCTCATGTATTTTAATGATGTAACTTACATGTAGAATCAAAAGATGTTATCCACCATACAATGCTAAATGCAAAGCAATGATATATCTACCTGCACATCAACTGTATTATGACTTGTGATGCATGTAATGTAAATGGCTGTTGCCAATTTTGAATCTGGCACAGAATATGGAATTGAAAGGTACAACTTCAAAATTCTAACTTTCTTTCAATTACAGCTTCTGTATTAGCATAGGATGGGAATGATCACAAAAAGACAAAATGGCATTCAATGCAACCAGAACTCTCCAATGGTTAAATGTCTAGACGAAATGTTAACTAATGGCAAATCTGACATCTAGCTGTCTTTGTACATTAAGTCCTTCTGAGGAATCATGGTTACTCCAAGGCTATTGAGACTCCTGTAATGATCTCAGACAGATGAGATGGAAGTGTCTGTCTGGAAGATGTGAGCCTCAGCTGCTATCTTCTATCATCCTCCTACATGTCAACAACATATACTTGATGATTTTTTTTATTCTTGCCGACTTGACATTCTTTATAATATTGCAGTCAAGTAGATAATATCATAGTTTACTGTATCACGCTGTTGACAATGCAATGGGAGTGTGAATGATAGGAGTTCTGAATGCATTAAAGCCCATTTTGTTTTGTTTGCTTGTCTAAATATTGATCTATTATGCTATTTAGATTATTAACAGTCACATTCTGTAATTATGTCACAGCATGCTGCTGCGACTGTGGAGACTGTGTTGTTTTCTGAATAAATCGTTACCGGTACTAATAAATGCATCAATTATTCTTTACCTGTGATAAAAGCAGTCTGCTTGAAAATTATGTGGAATCAAAATGCTTGATAGAATCTTACAGAACAAGAAATTGAAGATTTCAGACTTTTGGGATACCCATGGATTAATCATGAGCATGGTTCTGGACGAGGCACAGTTCTGGACACAACAGGCTTCAAGAGTTGTGCAGAACCTTTAGTCAAATAGGCTGGAATGTCATGTTAAAAACAGGACTTAAGTGCATCTCCCTGATGACATCATACTTTTCTCCAGCCTTAAAATAAGATCTTAAGGAAATAACAAGGAGGAATGTCAGTCTAACAGCTACGCTAAGTGCTTCTCCCTGAGATGTTGCTTTTCTGCAGCCTAAGAAAGGCTTTAAGAAAATCCCACCTGTAGTTAGATCAGAGGAAATGTCATCTAGAAGACAGCACTGAATGCCTTTCCTTACCTTCAGATGAGACCTTAAGAAGTAGTAACGTGCACACTGCCTGCAGGGTCTTAAAGATAACGTCTCTCCAAGATGAAGAGGATGATTTCCTTTCATGATAGGGTATATTTTTGGAAGAGTTAGTGGTAACTGTTGACCGTCCCTCCCGGCCAGTAGTTTGTATGTGGAGATCACAGAGCTGGGTTGGAGCCAGGCCAATCTGTCACAGGTGAACATGTGTTCTCCTCTTGCTGGGAAAGTTTCCACTGAATTTTATTCTATCTGAAGAATGATGGATGTAAGGTAATATATCCTATATAGCTCTGATACAAGATCTATGTGTCAATATTGAAGTATATCTATCTTTTTGTCTTAATCTGTTAATGTGTGGGAAAAGACAGGAGAGAGAGAGAGAATCCCTTCCAAGTTGCTGATATTGTATCCAAGGAGGTTTTTAACTCCATGTTGTATCTAAGTGAATTATGATATGAGAATGATTCATGCAGTATCCCACGGAGCCAGACGTTGTTCCTAATCCCCTGTTTCAAAATCCCTGTCTAAAATTGTCCTGATCAGCCAGACTGATAGATCCAGTCTGATCCATGGTGGAGCAGTTTGATGGATGGTCTGTCATCATGTCTCACCTGAAGTATAAAGAAACTCAGCCATTATGTCACCTGAGGGAGAAACACGACCATCATCTCACCTGACGAAGAGAAACCCCTGGGTCTCCTTGAAGCTCCTTTAGGACCTAAAAAATTGTACAAATTGGCTGGTTAGAGTATAGAGTATAGAGTTGATAATTTGTCGGTGTAGTTGCCTAGCCATTGGAGCACATCGGCAGAACGTACTGCATCTATGCACTCCTGGATTTTTCATGGTTTTCGTTGGATGTTTGGTCATTTTGCCTGTTGCAGATGATATCTTTTCTGACATTGGAAAATATTGATGGGATGCCATTCTTAAATACATGAATACAATCTTAAACAGGGTAGTCTATGGAAATGCTAGGCACAATACATTCTGCCAAATTGAATTTGCTAGCCATTGTCGGCAAGAGTGATCCCTCTCTGGCCAGCTAAAAGCTCCTCAGGAAACATCGCTCACTCAATTTTTCCAGTTTCTACTATTTTTCAGTTCCCAAAGGAGAGGTGGAGACAAGACAGACCCATCCAGTGCCTCGTTAGCCATAATGATGTCAGACTCATAATGAGCTGACAGGAAGGGATCAGGTATTCTATAGCCCATGCATTCTTTTATGACATCTATTCCAATATGTTTCCTGAAGAAAATACAGACTGTGACTGAACTTTATTGCTCAACAATCAAGGTACAATGTATGACAGCCATTAGGCAACAACACTACAAGTTTGATCTATCTTGCATGTACAATATATCAACCGAAAAGTTATGCATGCATCCCTAAACATGATACATGTATTTGGAAGTTAATCTTTATTGAAGTAAAATTTTAGTGTTTTTGATTCTGCAATTTACATCAGAATCAGAAGCTGGATGCTTTTTCTTTCCTATTTTTCTCAAATGAAGATTTGGTGATGAAAAGAAGAAATTGAAGAAGGTACGTTGTAACTTTACAGCAAGTTTGAGATGAAAATAAACAGACCTTCAGTAGCCAGGCCAGCTGAAGCGTCATGGCAGACAGATCGCTCACGTCAGCCATCCCGCGGGAGTCGTCTAGACGTAGGAAGACCTGCGCGATGATGTCATCTCTGCTGACGTGGGAATAATGGTGAGATTGTACAGGATGTTATACCGCTATACTGCGTCTCCTTTCCTGTCCCTGGGACAGGGAAATAAATTAACTCGCTCTACTTTTCAAAAGACTAATGTAGTATAGGAGGAGATTATGCTTTTACAATTATTGCTGGAGTTTCTAGCATTTAGGCATTTTGGGTAATAGTGTCCTATACAATGTATGTACAATGCATGGATTGATACATGTCAATATGCACTTAAATTTGCTATTTGAATCCATTGAGAGAAATCATGATTGGTCATGGCTGACACATCCTACATGCTTCTTGTACAAGTGGAGGAACGTATTTAAAACAAGTAATTGAATTTGTGTATCTTCATGATGTATAGGCAGAAGTTAATCTGTCCTAATTTGGGATATTTCTGATTTTATTATAAAGTGTCCAAATTTGCAAATCCTCTTCTGAAAACTAATTCATGATTCAGACTAGCTCTTGTGTTTTTTTTCCACAGAATCAGTAATTGGGGTAAAGTTAGTAGATCTGCAAGTGAATAGGTATGATTTAAATCAAATATAATATAAAAACATGTTCATCAAAGTCTGTATTAGTTCTGAAATCTTGTTAGAGACATTGCGTCACCCAGAAAGGAACACAAATTTCCGATCTGGATTTCATTAGATTTACTAACGGCCGAAACTGATGAAGTTAGCGGTAGTTCCTCGTGATTCATCTCGTTACCGGTAATGACACCGGTATTTTGGAGGGACCTTAACGAGCCAAATGGGATTAACGAGAAGTCAGGTTAAATTAGATGATAGGGGATGCTGGACGAGGCTGGCCATGATGTTAGAAATGACAATGCATATGCACTGGCTTTTGCAATGTCAGAGGAACTTTTCCATTTTCATTTTCTAAAGCACAGAATTGATTTCAGCTGTAGAAACCTGTGAGTTACGAGATAGTCCCCAGGTTTCCCACAGGGAGCTGTCACAGCACACCCCTGAGAGAGCAGAGTCATTAAGGTGGTAATTAACACACCAGATTAATTAAGATATCAGACTTCATGTCAGCAGCATGTGCTGATGTGACAAAGGAACAGGCACTGCCAGTTTCACATGAAACACACCTGGGGGAAGAACTCGATATTAGAGATGAATTAAACAAGTAAGAACATCATGAAAATGCCTAATTTCTAAGAATTACTGCAATGTTCCTGGCTTCTGTAGGTACTTGTTCAAAAACTGGTGGGGCACCTGCATTCTGTAGTCACCAGTACAAAAATAGGTGAGGCACCTGCATTCTGTAGTCACCAGTACAAAAATAGGTGAGGCACCTGCATTCTGTAGTCACCTGTACAAAAATAGGTGAGGCACCTGCATTCTGTCAGCACCTTACAGAAACAGGCGAGGCACCTGCATTCTGTAGTCACCAGTACAAAAATTGGTGAGGCACCTGCTTCTGTAGTCACCTGTACAAAAATAGGTGAGGCACCTGCATTCTGTCGGCACCTTACAGAAACAGGCGAGGCACCTGCATTCTGTGGTAATCTGTTCTGAAATAGGACAGTACCAAACTGCATATAACAGTAAAATGTGCTTTGGCAACGTAGAGTTTATTTTATTTTCTCAGTCAAGCGGATATGTTACCCTAATCGTGGCGCACTCACTGGCCAATTTATACCGACCCTATTTTTGCCAAGTCGTACTATCTGTAACCCCTTGGGAAGGCCTGGTGGAGAAATGTTCTATATGAGGTACATGGTTACAAGGAGTTCAATGAACTAATCAGCATCAGAGCCTGGTACAGAATGATAAGTAATGGGAGTTGTCATAAAATGATTATTTCTTCATTTTTCTCCGGAGGAAAGCTACATCACTGCCTCAGCCTTGGCAGGTTTGACAAATGGAGAACTGCTGCCTTCAGGGCACCTGTCTGTTCTGGTGGAGCGAGGAACTCTGTCCTGCATAGTAATGTGGAATAGGCTCAGGGAAACGTACTGCCATCATTCTGCAAAAATAACGCATGCTACCAAAATTTCTTCCACGACAAGGCACAGGTGAAGCTAGGTGGAGCTGTTTTAAACAATTACAATGCCCTATATATGAGGTAGCGAGTACGCATCCCCGGTGTACGCATCCCCATTGTGTAAAATACAATATTTTCAAACCTTCCTCCAAACCCAAGTCGCCTTTTGCCACCAACGGGAAGTTTGAAGTGTCTTCCCAAAGCTAAGTTTAGAACTCCATCCCTGCGCTGTGATCTCGTTCATTGACGTTGAAAAAAAGATGTCGTTGAGACTTGGTACTAACCGATATGTACTCAATTCATCTTGTTCAAGAATGACAGGGAGTTGGATATGCCTTCCATGGCCATGTATGACTACTGTACCACAGAATTGTTTCAGCTGCGAAATTTAGAACAAAGCTACAACTTCCTTTTCGATCCTTCCGCGAAATGTACTACTGCAAAATCAACTACATTTACAGTAGCCAAACGCTCAAGGTGGATGTAAGTCCTGGTGATTCGTCCATTCTTTACCAAAATATGGTCGGGTGAGTTTCTGGCTGTGGATTATCGGTACATCAGCCATCAAAGCCGGCGTGATCGGTGGATGGATCTGCCTGGGTTTGTACGGCGTGGTCAGTCTCTCCATCACGTACAAGACTACAGTACTTCATCCTTTAGACCTGGCATCCGGTTCGTACATCAATCTGCTGCACTCCGGGTTCTCCTTATCCAGTGCCTTAGTGCAAACATCAGTATTTCTGCTGATATTTCTGTGATGGATTACTCCTTTCCATCGGGCTTGCTGTCTATGGGACATTTACGGGTTACAAATGTGTCTTGCAGATCAGATGTTGGGGCATGAAAGAAAGTTATCTTAGCTGACTTAGGAGCCACTCCTCCACTGACAGAGAAGAGAGCTAGAGATACCATGTGCGGTACTCACAGGTACATGGAAATTCCCACAGTTCTTTTCGACAATAACAATGAACAGTGGACTGCGACCCTTTTCAGTAGCATACATGTCGGTGAGCGACAACAGCGAAGATTCAAACTCCCTGGGTCAAGGAAGCAGGATCACTAACTACTGGACTACGGACTCTATGTATGAAGGTATGTTTGTAGGATTAGGAAATGACTGTCAGTTGTCAGAGTGCCCTCCAGAGGATCCTGGCCGACAAGCGCAACCCTCTGAACGCACTCTGACTGGTCGTTATAACCGACGACGTAACAGAGACAGAGGGCTCGTGACATCACAGAGTAAATCACACGAACTGTCCTTTCTCCCCAGAGCTCTGAAGCTTTTCAATAAGAGCTAATCTATTTTAACATGATGTGATAGAAGTGGCTTGAGTTTGTTTTTAATGATATATGTGCCGACTTGTTTTAACTGCCTTTAGATATCTTTGTGTAATTTGCTCTATATGATCCCGTTATTGTGTAAGTACGAATTCAATGGAAGAATTAACAGATTTCATGTTATCATGTCATGCTGTATGTGATACGCAAGTTGATCACAATAAATCTGAATCAGAGTATGACATGTAAATCTGCTGACTGTGACAACTCAGTTGTCAGTCCAGGTGAGAGCTCCCTGCAGGCTGGTTCAAAAGGTTCAGGTTGTGACACTCTGCTAGAGTTAAGGCTAAGGCTTCCTTCAGGCTGTTTATATCACAGACAATGCATGCGGTTCGAAATACTGCGTTGCAACATTTTCAGAAATTCCCGTCCTTCAGGCCATGCAAAACAGCAGGTCTGAGGATGTATGACAACGCTGCATTCGTGTATACTGGGACTCGAAGACACGCAAACGGACAGACAAGAAAAACACAGTACATGTAGTACTGCACTCTCTTGCAGAAGTAGAAAAGTTCTGTAAAACTCCTGCTGAGTCCACGACCGCCTAATGACTGTTTCTAACGCAATGTGTTCCGACTGTGGAACTCCTGGCAAGTTCAAGACTGCCCAGAGGCGGCGCTCTCACCGGGACGGGCCGCCTGCCGGACCGATAAGCCCGCACATTTTTCGCCTCTGAAGCTGGCTTCGGGAGCTCACTTCCATCATGTTCCGGTAACTTCAGGGCAGGAGAAATATTGTATTTTCCACCGCGGGAAACCTGCCTGTCATTCGGTGATAAGATGGTCCTTTTTATTTCATTAGGAACTCATCGCGAAAAGCTGCCTTCAGGCTGTCGAGCAGGTCCAGACGGATCAGAAAGTGGCTCCAGGATTTCACCAGTGTCCAAGGTCTGATGAGAAAAACTCTGATCCTTCTTCAGACCTAATGAGAAGATTTGGTGTATCTTCGTTTAGCATTGACAAGGTTAAGATTTTATATATAAATCACAGCTTGGGTTTGCAGTAAGTAGGTGGGTTTCAGTAAGTACATGGCAACGGCAGCTGACAAGTTGACGATTTCCCTACACAGATAGGTTCATGATCCTAGTAGATTTTTTCGACATTCTATCGCAACAGCCTAAAGTAAAAATTATTGTGAGAAAAACTTTGCAGCTCAGGGCTATGGCACCGTGATACCGTAGACGACAGCTAGATCTTCTGTTACGGCAATTTTTCTTTGTCCTTTACGGGAAAACTCCTGCTGCCAACAATCGTCAACCCTTAGTTTCCCCCAAAAAAGTTAACCAAACGATCCACGGTGCTATGCCTATGGATATTATCATGATTATCCAGTTTGTAGATGATGACATTATGCCTTCATTGTTGAGATTATTTGGCAGTTAATTTGATAATGGTAGAAGTCACTTTAACAAATAAAAGTAAATTCTAGATCCAATACCTACATGGGCTACATATAGCAGTGAGAAGCAGCACTCCCGGGTCAGAAACTGTGAGGAAGGTGTCTAATAGGCATCGAAACGTTAAAAAAAACAATATGATGATCTATCAACCTGATGAAATTATTTTCGGAAGGTACACCTTGCGTTTTTTACGAAGTGTAATAAAGTTTATTTGAATTTTGTTGTGCGTCTTTTTACTAATAAAGCTGTAAAACAGCTCAAGTCACCCCATGTGCCTCGCTGTCAGTATAAATAAGTTTGTTTTTCCAGACTAACTAGGGACGTAGTTGAACGATACGGTGATGAACATGTAAAACCCTTTTTACGATGTATTTATTGGTAGAGTGAGATGAAAGGCTGTCATACATGATGAAGAGGAGCCTACAGCGTTAATAATGCAGCCGGCGGGGTACTGCGAGAAGACGTCTGAGCGCTGCCTTGTCAGGTGAAGCGCCGTTAGCGTGTCTCCTGGGGACCGACGGGGATAATGACACAGACTTACATCGAAATGTGCACTACGGAGTATGCACAATGTCGCACATTGTTTCATGTACAGTTGAGGCATCATCACTAGATACCTTCAACAACGCCTGTAGTTAGACGTGCAGTGGTTAGGTGTAACAGGTCGTTTGGCGTAATATAGCCAGCGCGTGCCGAATGTCGGTTATACAAGTGGCGTTTGTTTGTGATATGCTCAGAAGGGAAACAGAAATTGAAGTTCCTTGCAGAAGGATGAAATTGACAGTGGGGTAAGATATGTTGTGAAAGAACCGTTGGGGTATGTAATGATCATCATAATGATAATGTACAAGAGGCAAATGTATCAATCATTTCGCTCCTTTAATTTTTAATTTGTAATTGCCTAACCCGGCGCGTGTTGACCGTTAAGATGTAATGATACTGAAACATAGCAAGCGGGAGTTCCTTTATTCGGCCCAGACAGAATGCACTTTTGAAAACCCTCTTCCGTTGTTCACTGCGTCAACTGAGAGCTGAGTTTGGGACGGATTCCTGAAGTAGGAATATATGACCTTGTTGAATACATGTTAAATAGCAAACATCTTTATTCACAACGTTGTTTAACAATGACGTTTCGATGACCGTCTGTCATCTTCATCGGGACAATGGCCTTATGTTGTGTGACTCCTGACAGCGATACAGCTATAAAGAATATGAAACATTCTTGTATGTTCGCTGTTATCTGTTGTAGATCGCATCTTCTAAGTCATTTCAGGCCCAATTTCACTGCGCCGTATCCTATCTTCTTGGTCGCAGTTCACCAAGAATTGCCCAAAGCCGGCCGTGGAGACACAGAAAAACCGCCGCGACACGTCCCCATCTCGCTGTTATGGTTTTTCTTATGGGACCAACTGATCCTAAACTCGGACTTGAACTATTAATGTCACGTCCAAGGCTATCAGGCGCCGGTCATTCCCCTGGCACTGATGACGTTGGTGGTTATTTCATCCGAAAACGTTGTCCATCTTAGAGAGCGCATTTCCATTTATATAAAAGTTACCCATAATTTCTTCTATTCACGGCATCAGATTTTATATCTGTAACGAACACACGTTCGTAAAAACCCACCCAATTCAGCTTCTTTGCCGCAAGATCGATACTTTCTTAATAAACCATTCTGACCGTTCGGTTCTGAAAGCCCCGAAAACGCGATTTGACGTCCCGGTGCTGCGGGCGTTATCTACGCAGTTAAGCCGTCGGCCGAAGATGTTCCCTCCCTCTTCAACATCGATCACTTTTTTTTCACACGAATCCGTTTATCTTTTCCCAGATCTGTATCGGTAGAGAGGCTTTCTGGGGCGGGTGGAGGGCATGTGAGATGCTGGGCCGATAGCGCAATCAGCCGGTCCATCTTCACACTGCTGGGCGCGGCGCGGCCGTTACATGGGCGTTACCACGCCTCTAGCCTCGAGCTACTCTCCAAGCAGAGGTTGATGGTGGAAGATCGTTTGCTTTTAATTTTATATATGGTCCGGGTTTTTTCTTTATCTCTACCACCAATGGTGGTGGTCCAGAGAGGAATCCTTGGCCAGCGTGCCAATTTTATTGGGGGCACATTGGCTATGGGGGGGGGGGATCCTTGCCAGTGGTTTGGTTAATAGAGAATTGCTCCCCTGGCAATTTGATAACCCCCTAGGAAGGCCTGGTGGAGGCTACTCATCTTTGCAGTAGGCGAGGGAATCTGGGTTGGGACATCTGCAGTTCGATGCGCTCAACCGGTGATCAAGTCCGTGAGATCAACGGGTGTCAGGGGATGTGTGGGGACGCGGACATCTGGTTTGTAAGCGTGGTTTTAATGCAGAAACTTTCGCGGTGGTTTTATCATCGCGGTGACCGCTTACCGCGAAATCATGACACCGCTAGAATAGGTGTTTTATACTACAACACCGCGAAAATCTCCCTTTCCTCCTACCGCGAAATGAAGCCACCACGAAGGTAAATGCAGTTTACAGTATTTTAGGGGTTAGAAAAACCGTTACACCTGTAATCAATTCTCCAGTCCGGTCGGTTCGCCGATACGGTGTGTTTGATTGGGCGGCACGCGTGTGATTGCTTATCTAAGGGCCAGGCACGCCGCGCTGCTTTTGGCTAAGTAAACAGTTAGCAGATCCAACCCGCGAGATGACTGATGCTGACAAGATAAGCTACTCAGCGGGTCACGTGGCAAACATCTTTCCGTGAGCGGTCGAGTTTCATCATGTGACGCCGTCCCGGGACTTTTTCAGAAATCATCACGGTCTAAGCGGAAGAAGATGTGAGGCCGCTCTAACACCTGTGGAGCTCTCGGGAGATCCGTTACTTCCCCCGTGGATTAGTAAGATTTAACGGTCAGGCTTTCCGCCCTGCCCACTTGTAGCCTGGATGCCAGGCTGTTTCCAGAGCACAAGTATGGTCAGCTCCTCGGCTCCTCGGGCCAACATGGCCCCAAGGAAAATCTATCACATCCCCATAGTTAGACACTAACTGTGGTAAAATTTCCTTGGGAGCGCGTTGTCCCTAGAGCCCAGGAGCTTAGAATTCAGCAGGCATTGCTGATCCGTGCTATGGGGTTTATGAAAAGTAAAATTCGGCAATATGAGAAGAACTTTATTGCACGACAATTGCACATGGTACAATGTATGGCAAACTACATAAAGAGAGTAACAACAATAAAATAAGTGTGTTGAATAAGACCTAAAGTCGACTAAAACCTAACATATCTATATCATAATCATTTAAATAATAAGGGATATCACAAGTCTTTGATAAAGTGTTACAATCGAGTGGGCTAATCACAAGTTTCGTTATTTTTTCTAATAGCAAAGCATTCCTTTATATATCTAATTATTTTTGCGTTGTGGGGACCATTACATGTAAAGATATATTCAAATCTGTACCCAACATCAAGACTCTTGAAATCTATGGTACTTGATTCGAGAAATATATGTCCAGGCCTGTGGTAAGGCTATCATACCGTACCATATCCCGTTATGAAACCCTGTTTGGGGCAATGCCAAACTCCCCATGAAAATTATTCTCCCTGTTTGGCGAGATTTTGCTATTTTTGGACCCGCGTGGTAAGTCTGGAGGAGACTACTCCCGTGTGAAGGCCTGGAGAACGGATCAGACACACGGAGCGTGTTCTGGGTAGTTCTGGGGGAACCGTATCGCCTCCCGTGACAATTGGGGTCAACGGTCGTGATCTCCCTGGATCTGTTGATCGAACAATCGGCTTCTGTCCAGCCAAGGACATTATGTTTTAGCAATAGGAACCGCAAAATCACTTCGATTCACTGAAACAACGCTACAAACTCAATACAACGTTACCACGACGGCACAAACAAGGATGTAAAGTTGTGTGCGCTGGTTCCACATCGGATGTGTGTGTACACCTGTACAGTGAGTACTGCAGTACTAGTGCCCTAGTGGTGATATGAAGTGTGTGAAGATCAACGCTGCACAAACTTTGGCAAGTGGGAAATATCATTCACGTGAGTAAACAAAAAATTAAGCCGTGAAAGCTGATATAGCAAGTTTGTATGGGTACTGTTTGCACAGGAACAGCCTGTAAGTTAACTTTCAGAAGAAAGGTGGTCACCCAAATTTTTGCTGCTGATTCATTTATGCGAGGAAAACTGGAGCGAAAGTCGGGACTTGGGTTGGATCATCACTTAAACTTTCTACAATCTACTTTAGCCTTTACCGACACAAACAAGTCAATTAGCGTGGTATCCAAACCTATTATGACCTGTTATAGCTGACGGCGAGTGCCGAGTCTCCGCCATGGGCAGGTTGCGTGTCTGAAGCTAGCCTCACTAGGCCGTCCAAATGGGCTATGGTAGTAGATTTTGGCAAAAAATATAGTCTGGGTGCCAGATCCATGGTATCTCAGGTGCCAGACCCATAGCACACTGCGGACAAAGTATCTCAGTGAGATACTTTGTGTCCAGTGTGCTATGGGATCCCTGCATTAGTGCCGTGCGTCAGACGTTTGTCCTAGAACCACTGGAGTGTTAGTCCCTAATTAGATCTCCACAGATGAGTGGGTTGTCATTGGGCTGAGGAAACTAATCGGGCGAGAGAGCGCTTTGATCTTGTTTACGCCGCGATGGAAATCACAATAAATTCTGTAGCCCGGTGTTTGGAGGGTTTGTCCTCAGAGGCGGGGACCTTCTGCTTTCCGCATCTCTGGGTCGGGGTCGGGTTATTTGTGGTGGGATTTAGAACACAGCAGCGGCCGTAAGGTGAGTTCCAGACGGACACGACACAGTGGCACCTTCTCATCTTTCTAGCCTACTGCCCTGATTGCCAGCATCTGAACTAGACTTGTCCACCTAGTCCTCTTGTCGCCGTGACTTGCAAGCGAAAAGGGAGAAGTGAAGAGACAGTGGTGACTACGGAGGATGAAAGGCTACAGATCCAGCCCTGCTTAGTGACGGGGTAGGAAAAGCTGACATGTTTCAATAAACAGGCTGCAATAGTCTGAGATAAGCTACTGACCTGGATCAGATCACATGGTGTTTCCATGGACTTCACGATGTTTCCATGAATGTCAATTTATGACGTAACATTGAGCAATTTCATGTTGTCCATCGGGTACACTGTTCAGCTGTAGCAATGTGTTGTTAGGAGACAACCCCCCATGTCCCCTGTGACAGGAAGTCGTCACCAGAGTGACCAGACTGGCCACATCTGTATCTTATTAGTTATGAATAAAGGACTCAGACCATAGTGTCTGAGAGACAGTTCTAGCAGGCAGCCACTGAGTGCAGACCTCTTCCATAGCGTCTCCTTTACTATACCTTACATTGGTGGCCAGCGGTGTGTTGCCGCTTACGAGCGACCGAACCCGTCCCTAAGCTACGCCATCGTGAATCGCCAGGCGACGATTCTAACCGCCGAGCTGCGCTACCATGCCTGCAACCGTCCGCTTAGCCAGCCTGCCGCCGTGCCATGCAGCCAAACGCCTGCCTAACCAGCCTGCCGCCGTACCTTGCCGCTACCCGACCCCGTCCGACCGTCGATGTGCCACCGTCCCGTCCACTACACAGCCTGAGCTTGCTGACCGATCACTCCTGCCATGCATGTGTCTAGCCTTTAGTGTCCAGCCATCTCCAGCCGCCGTCGCCGAGCCCGACACCACGCCATGTGTAAAGCCTAAAGGACCGTGAGCCCGCTCGTGAGTAGACCACGCTGCCGTCCTCCTGCGTCCGATCGTGCCAGCCCGACCAGACCATGCTGCCGACGAGTGCCGCCGACCTGAAGCCTCCGTGTGCTCCAGCTTCCGACAGTGACCATCTGCATGAACTGTTGAACTTCTGCTGTGCCCTGAATGAACTCTAAGTACTTGTGCCTGGAATTTCCACCAGTGAACTCTAGCCGTGTGTAACATCTGCGAACTTTTGTGGTCTTTAAAAGGTATTGTAGCACAATGTCCTGCCTACTATGTGTTGTATTTTGTGTCTTGCGAATAGAAATGCTAGCCGAGGAACTGGTCGATGCCTGCGGGCCGACACTCCTGTGCATTTTCTATGCTGCTTGCCTAAAATGAGCTGCGACTTACGAGTCAACTCTTTTAGGAAGCCTATTGCTCCCCGATCACATCGAAGGCCGGTGTGGCGTCGGATGACTGTTTTTAGATTATTTTCTGCTTGCCTAGATAGAGCTGCGGCCTGCGGGTCAACACTACTAGGAAGCCTTTTAGTTGTTTGTATGTTTGTGCTCCAAGTACTGGCGCCTTTGAAATCACCAGCGCCCATTTTCACAGCAGTTAGTCCATATGTGCACCGGAAGAATCCATCTGTGTACCGGAAGAATTTAGTATTTTATGGTCCTCCCGAATGTTTATTTATCAGCTTTGTTTACATTATCTTCGATCACTCACGCCATGACATGTCTTACCGATTTATACCTTTTCTTGTATCTTGTATTCAACCTTGTACAGTATCTTTTCGTTCGGGGACGAACGACTTGTGAGAGGGGGCGAGTGTAGCAATGTGTTGTTAGGAGACAACCCCCCATGTCCCCTGTGACAGGAAGTCGTCACCAGAGTGACCAGACTGACCACATCTGTATCTTATTAGTTATGAATAAAGGACTCAGACCATAGTGTCTGAGAGACAGTTCTAGCAGGCAGCCACTGAGTGCAGACCTCTTCCATAGCGTCTCCTTTACTATACCTTACACAGCCATAACAGGTCATGGTAACAGGCCCAACCTGTGGCACAACCGTTATCTCCAAGCAGATGTTGGGACAGCTAGAAATGTTACGATTTCCTGCAGCATCTGCTTTGGATTGGAGAGCATTTGCACAGAACGTGTAGCCTCTACCAGGCTCCAGAGGGGGTAGAAAGAGACGAAATTGGTCAAATAGACAGGTTACACTCCAGCGGAGCAAAGTGTGCTTTCCTTAGCGGACTAATATTCTCCCGTCCATAGTCCTTTATCCGTCTCGTCGGTCAATTTCTACTGTTTCCAGCCGCAGCTGGGACCTGATAGAGGCTACAGAACGCGTGTCGCTAACGCGCTGTGCATGTGGGAGTAGTAATGTGGGAGGATTATATGAAGATGTCATGATAGACGACCAGCCCGATCTACAACACGTGCAGCTTTGGGTGGACTTCCAAGAACCAGTTTTGTTCCGCGGATACCAGTCTCTGGTGTCACGTCTGAGGTCTATGATTCGATGGAAGTTCACACGCTATTTAGATGATGTCGTAGATGTTATTTATATGCAGTAATAGACCGGACCAGAGGTGACCATCTGCCAAACACCTGTTCCAACATTGTAACGAGTCGGATTACTCCTCTGATAGATACTCCACCCGTAGCTCTGTGGTTAGATGTCAACAATTGTCAGCCCGCGGCCTAGTACATCAGACACAGTACGACAGAACTGTGCTGGAGTAAAGATACGGAGTCGTAGTTCTTTCTCGTGTTCATACGACCCATGAATGAAGTTTGTGGTAAAGTTTGTCTTGTGGCCATCTAGCTGAGCTGCGGTGGTTGACTGCTTCATTACCTCGCGTGTGAAAATACAACAATAACAAAGAACTACGTGCAACGTACAAAAAAATAAGTACGCAAACATTGCTCAACAAGTACCTGGGTATACCCAATCCATGGCAAATACTTCACTACTCATTGATTAACCAAAAATCCTGAAGACTTAAATCTATACACACGCTACTGTACATGTATGATAATCTAGGTGTCTAGGACAGTTGCCAGTCTGGTCTCACTATTGAAATATAAGTACATTGACTTCCATAAGCAGATGTAGGAATAACAGCATATGGAAAACCTTAGTCTGTATCCAGAGTGAAGTTATGATGGACAGTATGAGCATCTACAGTAGGACTGACTCCAGGACGGTCCACAGTTTTCATTAGCCCATATATCACTGTCACAACAGCCGCTAAATACTTCAGATGTGTTTACTGTGAGCGAACCCTATACAGGACAGGTGGCAGGCCGTGCCTCCGCCTGCCGTTACAGGAATAGGCTCTGACGTATTATGGGTACAGGTCAGCTAAGTTCCACGAATAGGTTATGACGTATTGTGATACACCAGTCGTTCTGTGCCATTGTATACAGAACGCGCCGTGAGTTACAGAAATGGGTTATGGCGTGATGCGATACATCAGTTCATGTCACAACCCGCCGTACGTGCTTTTGGTCCGTACGTTTTTTTTTTTGAGGCTACGTCTGCTACGTATACGTTTTTTCTGAAAACGTGGGGAAGGAGTGGCGTCGTCGCACGTCACTCGCACGGTTGCGCAAGGTGTAAACGTTGGGTCTGCACGACACGCCTGGTAGTGATTGGTTGCGTGCACCGTACGTTGTGCAAGTGGTGAGTTGTACGTGCTTGCAACGTACGATCTCTGTGCGATTGCAATTTTACCGTAAGGAGGCCGCACTCACACGTGCTTCTTCCGTACGGCATGTACGGGGCACGCGCGTCGCACGTACTCGCACGTACGGGTGGTGAATCCGCAGACCGCACGTAGAAAAAGTTTTACATGCACTTAAAGTTCTAAGGCGTGTCTGCGTGCTCTAAAATCCGTAGGATTCCGTACGGAGGTGGTACTGACCACGCACGAATGCCCTACGTTTGCCCACGTTTTTTGCACGTAGACAGCACGCAGAAGCACGTACGGCGGGTTGTGACCGAAGCTTTACGGGAATGGTTGAAACAACAGCCATTCTGATGGATACTGCAGCTGAAGCGGTTTGACGCTTGCCGAGGGCATTTGCTGAGGGCGCCAATAATAGGGAAATGGCCATGTTGAAGGGAATAGGGTGTGAGAGGTTGAGTTTGGTTTTTGAAATTTAAGAATCTTGACCAATAGAATTTGGGTATATTTCCTGCAGTCACGCTTGCTAACACAAAGACTCGCATTTAGGACAGATAATGATGTGACTATACCTAATGTAGTACTTCTATAGATTTTCCTGAGTAAACCACCCGCAATTTTGTCTAGTTATACGAAACCCTAGCTCATCAGCTTGTGATATTAGTCCTGGGTGGATTCCTGTTCATCTGCAGCCGCGAGTCAATAGGCAGTTCCTGGCCGATGTAGTGTAGTGAGTTACGTTCCAAGTTTGTAATGCGTGTAGGGGGTAGGTAGTAAATTCAAGTAAGGATAATGAAATGAATGTTTGTTTCCGGCCACATGTGTGATAAATACGCCATTCGGAAAGTGGTTGTTTGTAACCGTCA
>NW_017802425.1:677908-684989 GCF_001625305.1 Branchiostoma belcheri | reverse complement strand
TTGTAGCCTGGATGCCAGACTGTTTCCAGAGCACAAGTATGGTCAGCTCCTCGGCTCCTCGGGCCAACATGGCCCCAAGGAAAATCTATCACATCCCCATAGTTAGACACTAACTGTGGTAAAATTTCCTTGGGAGCGCGTTGTCCCTAGAGCCCAGGAGCTTAGCATTCATCAGGCATTGCTGATCCGTGCTATGGGGTTTATGAAAAGTAAAATTCGGCAATATGAGAAGAACTTTATTGCACGACAATTGCACATGGTACAATGTATGGCAAACTACATAAAGAGAGTAACAACAATAAAATAAGTGTGTTGAATAAGACCTAAAGTCGACTAAAGCCTAGCCTGGATGCCAGACCCAAAGCACACTGGACACAAAATATCTCAGTGTGCACACTGAGATATTTTGTGTCCAGTGTGCTTTGGGTCTGGCATCCAGGCTAACTAAAACCTAACATATCTATATCATAATCATTTAAATAATAAGGGATATCACAAGTCTTTGATAAAGTGTTACAATCGAGTGGGCTAATCACAAGTTTCGTTATTTTTTCTAATAGCAAAGCATTCCTTTATATATCTAATTATTTTTGCGTTGTGGGGACCATTACATGTAAAGATATATTCAAATCTGTACCCAACATCAAGACTCTTGAAATCTATGGTACTTGATTCGAGAAATATATGTCCAGGCCTGTGGTAAGGCTATCATACCGTACCATATCCCGTTATGAAACCCTGTTTGGGGCAATGCCAAACTCCCCATGAAAATTATTCTCCCTGTTTGGCGAGATTTTGCTATTTTTGGACCCGCGTGGTAAGTCTGGAGGAGACTACTCCCATGTGAAGGCTTGGAGAACGGATCAGACACACGGAGCGTGTTCTGGGTAGTTCTGGGGGAACCGTATCGCTTCCCGTGACAATTGGGGTCAACGGTCGTGATCTCCCTGGATCTGTTGATCGAACAATCGGCTTCTGTCCAGCCAAGGGCATTATGTTTTAGCAATAGAAACCGCAAAATCACTTCGATTCACCGAAACAACGCTACAAACTCAATGCTATATACGTTACCACGACGGCACAAACAAGGATGTAAAGTTGTGTGCGCTGGTTCCACATAGGATGTGTGTGTACACCTGTATGGTACAGTGAGTACTACAGTACTAGTGCCCTAGTGGTGATATGAAGTGTGTGAAGATCAGCGCTGCACAAACTTTGGCCTTTTAAAACGGCTTCGCAAGTGGGAAATATCATTCACGTGAGTAAACAAAAAATTAAGCCGTGAAAGCTGATATAGCAAGTTTGTATGGGTACTGTTTGCACAGGAACAGCCTGTAACTTTCAGAAGAAAGGTGGTCACCCAAATTTTTGCTGCTGATTCATTTATGCGAGGAAAACTGGAGCGAAAGTCGGGACTTGGGTTGGATCATCACTTAAACTTTCTACAATCTTTACCGACACAAACAAGTCAATTAGCGTGGTATCCAAACCTATTATGACCTGTTATAGCTGACGCCGAGTGCCGAGTCTCCGCCATGGGCAGGTTGCGTGTCTGAAGCTAGCCTCACCAGGCCGTCCAAATGGGCAATGGTAGTAGACTTAATATAAGTAAGCAAAAAATATAGTCTGGGTGCCAGACCCATAGCACACTGGACACAAAGTATCTCAGCAGGTGCCAGACCCATAGCACACTGCGCACAAAGTATCAGTGAGATACTTTGTGTCCAGTGTGCTATGGATCTGGCAACCAGGCTAGCAAAAATAGCGTCAATAATTGACCAATCAACTGAGCCTATGGTAAAGGCAAATAAACTACAAATGTACAGTATATGGTGATTTTAAAACAACCTTGGCCAATGATTCACCTTTTTAGCTAATTTTACAATTTTTAATCCTGCGTTGTTTAATAGCATGGAGGAGACAAGGAGGAGACTAGTCCTCCCTGCATCAGTGCCGTGCGTCAGACGTTTGTCCTAGAACCACTGGAGTGTTAGTCCCTAATTAGATCTCCACAGATGAGTGGGTTGTCATTGGGCTGAGGAAACTAATCGGGCGAGAGAGCGCTTTGATCTTGTTTAACGCCGCGATGGAAATCACAATAAATTCTGTAGCCCGGTGTTTGGAGGGTTTGTCCTCAGAGGCGGGGACCTTCTGCTTTCCGCATCTCTGGGTCGGGGTCGGGTTATTTGTGGTGGGATTTGGAACACAGCAGCGGCCGTAAGGTGAGTTCCAGACGGACACGACACAGTGGCACCTTCTCATCTTTCTAGCCTACTGCCCTGATTGCCAGCATCTGAACTAGACTTGTCCACCGTCCTAGTCCTCTTGTCGCCGTGACTTGCAAGCGAAAAGGGAGAAGTGAAGAGCCAGTGGTGACTACGGAGGATGAAAGGCTACAGATCCAGCCCTGCTTAGTGGCGGGGTAGGAAAAGCTGACATGTTTCAATAAACAGGCTGCAATGGTCTGAGATAAGCTACTGACCTGGATCAGATCACATGGTGTTTCCATGTTTCCATGAATGTCAATTTATGACGTAACATTGAGCAATTTCATGTTGTCCATCGGGTACACTGTTCAGCCATAACAGGTCATGGTAACAGGCCGAACCTGTGGCACAACCGTTGTCTCCAAGCAGATGTTGGGACAGCTAGAAATGTTACGATTTCCTGCAGCATCTGCTTTGGATTGGAGAGCATTTGCACAGAACGTGTAGCCTCTACCAGGCTCCAGAGGGGGTAGAAAGAGACGAAATTGGTCAAATAGACAGGTTACACTCCAGCGGAGCAAAGTGTGCTTTCCTTAGCGGACTAATATTCTCCCGTCCATAGTCCTATATCTGCCTCGTCGGTCAATTTCTACTGTTTCCAGCCGCCCCTGGGACCTGATAGAGGCTACAGAACGCGTGTCGCTAACGCGCTGTGCATGTGGGAGTAGTAATGTGGGAGTGAAGAAGGATTATATGAAGATGTCATGATAGACGACCAGCCCGATCTACAACACGTGCAGCTTTGGGTGGACTTCCAAGAACCAGTTTTGTTCCGCGGATACCAGTCTCTGGTGTCACGTCTGAGGTCTATGATTCGATGGAAGTTCACACGCTATTTAGATGATGTCGTAGATGTTATTTATATGCAGTAATAGACCGGACCAGAGGTGACCATCTGCCAAACACCTGTTCCAACATTGTAACGAGTCGGATTACTCCTCTGATAGATACTCCACCCGTAGCTCTGTGGTTAGATGTCAACAATTGTCAGCCCGCGGCCTAGTACATCAGACACAGTACGACAGAACTGTGCTGGAGTAAAGATACGGAGTCGTAGTTCTTTCTCGTGTTCATACGACCCATGAATGAAGTTTGTGGTAAAGTTTGTCTTGTGGCCTTCTAGCTGAGCTGCGGTGGTTGACTGCTTCATTACCTCGCGTGTGAAAATACAACAATAACAAAGAACTACGTGCAACGGTACAAAAAAATAAGTACGCAGACATTGCTCAACAATTACCTGGGTATACACAATCCATGGCAAATACTTCACTACTTATTGATTAACCAAAAATCCTACGGACTAATCTACTACACAGGCTACTGTATGATAATCTATTTAACCTGTGTCTAGAACAGTTGCCTGATGATGGTCTGGTCCTCACTATTGAAATATAAGTACATTGACTTCCATAAATAAGCAGAT
The DNA here is from genome assembly GCF_001625305.1 of Branchiostoma belcheri. Taxonomy (NCBI): domain Eukaryota; kingdom Metazoa; phylum Chordata; class Leptocardii; order Amphioxiformes; family Branchiostomatidae; genus Branchiostoma; species Branchiostoma belcheri. The sequence goes on along the minus strand of NW_017802425.1, from coordinate 681,299 downwards.
GAAGTAATAACAGCATATGGAAAACCTCAGTCTGTATCCAGAGTGAAGTTATGATGGACAGTATGAGCATCTACAGTAGGACTGACTCCAGCACGGTCCACAGTTTTCATTAGCCCATATATCACTGTCACAACAGCCGCTAAATACTTCAGATGTGTTTACTGTGAGCGAACCCTATACAGGACAGGTGGCAGGCCGTGCCTCCGCCTGCCGTTACAGGAATAGGCTCTGACCAGAGACCTTGCTCTGACGTATTATGGGTTAACGGTCGTTCTGTACAGGTCAGTTAAGTTCCACGAATAGGTTATGACGTATTGCGATACACCAGTCGTTCTGTGCCATTGTATACAGAACGCGTGAGTTACAGAAATGGGTTATGGCGTCACACAACAGCCGTTCTATACAGGACACGTGAGTTACAGGGATGGGTGATGACGTGATGCGATACATCAGTTCATGAGTTACGGGAACGGTTGAAACAACAGCCATTCTGATGGATACTGTAGCTGAAGCGGTTTGACGCTTGCCGAGGGCATTCGCCGAGGCCGCCAATCATAGGGAAATGGCCATGTTGAAGGCCAGAAGGGAATAGGCTGTGAGAGGTTGAGTTTGATTTTTGAAATTTAAGAATCTAGACCAATAGAATTTCGTGGGGACATGGAATATGAAGACTTCAACTACTCTGCATGCGTCTTCCGATCCGTCATCATACTTTTGGTTGGCGCGTTGGGTATATTTCCTGCAGTCATGCACGCTTGCTAACACAAAGACTCGCATTAAGGACAGATAATGATGTGACTATACCTAATGTAGTACTTCTATAGATTTTCCTGAGCAAACCACCCGCAATTTTGTCTAGTTATACGAAACCCTAGCTCATCAGCTTGTGATATTAGTCCTGGTTGGATTCCTGTTCATCTGCAGCCGCGAGTCAATAGGCAGTTCCTGGCCGATGTAGTGTAGTGAGTTACGTTCCAAGTTTGTAATGCGTGTAGGGGGTAGGTAGTAAATTCAAGTAAGGATAATGAAATGAATGTTTGTTTCCGGCCACATGTGTGATAAATACGCCATTCGGAAAGTGGTTGTTTGTAACCGTCAGGTGTGGATTTCTCTGCACAGGAAGTTCCGACATACTGTTCCGCTCGCGCCGCGATAAGGCCGACAGGTGCAGCTCAGTGTAATGGCGATGACATCTGGAGCCGGCGGGTCTTTTTTTCTGCCCACCCCCCAACACAATCCCAAATTTGTACATGTATACATGTCATGTGTGGTAAATCATTTAATTTTACTTTGTTTATTCACATATTCACACACACACACACACACACACACACACACACACACACACACACACACACACACACACACACACACACACACACACATATGTATACTGCAATGTATATAACGTTGTAGAACTAAGCATCTCTACCTCCCATTCCCCAGTTGATCGTGAGTGGACCGCGGGCCAGGGCTCTACAGGCTTTTGTAGAGATTTTCCCGCCGTTAGAATATCGATGCACAGGCCCTGGGAACAGATGGTGTCCTGTACATTCCGTAATCCTGTACTTATTACATCACGGAACAGCTGCTGCTGCCCTGCTGGCCTACATACGGCACACACGTCACAACACAAGTATCTCATGGTCGAGAGAGACGCTCCACGTATTTATGTCCTGTCCTGACACAGTTTGTGTCTACTTAGGCCAATACATATCAATATACATAGCTCCATGTACAAAAAATAAACGGTAAAATAACAATTTGCGGTATCAACATATGTACAACTCTTCATTGTGTCTTCTATCAACATTTCGCAGCTTTGAATTGATGTATAAATTGTACTGCATTATTGTAACTAGTCAGTGCCCTTACACGCTTTGCTGCTTACACTGCACATTGTTGCAGTGTCTTTTATCAATATTGTATAGCTTAGAATCTACGTGTAGAGCGTGATAGCACTAGTACAACACAGCTAGCCTGCTATCCAAATCTGTTTTAGTTTTCGTTCTTCTGCGAAAGAGACTCGGCAGCTGAAATGGGTTTGGATACCAGGCTAACATCAAATTCCCGAGTTCCCATGCTAGATTTGTGTAACGATTCTTGCCACTTTACTAAACACAAGCAACGACGTCCCTAGGCAGCTGTAACGTTACCAGTTAGTGGACCATTTCGGACGACTTTTTCCCTCCACACCATAAATAAATCAGCAGCTAATTCGGCTCCACGTAATGACAATTTCATGCCTGCCACTCCTCGTGCCGTTTGTCATTTACGCCTTCTTTGATTCCGTCAACATAAAAAGCCGTAAAAGCCGTACGTTATAGTGAGTTTATCCCCCGTTTAGAAACCGTTGAGCAGGTTTGAAACGCCTGTCCCGGGAAGTCGTGTTCCGGGCCGGCAGCTTTCATGACACAAATCCGAGCAGGGAGCAGGAGAGGCGGAGGCAATTATTGGAGTCTCCGCTTTTACTGACAAAACTCGCCGTAAACGCTTCCCGTTAGTCTCCACCAGACTAACAAAGCGGGTTGAGGGAGACGAAAGTCAGGGCCAGGGGAGTTTGGCCACCGTAGAGTTCATTTGCCCGCGAAGAGAAAATGTTACCCTTACAGTGGCTCACTCGCCTGGCCAATCACTGGTCCTATTTTTGCCTAATCTTACTATCCCTAACCCCTTAGGAAGATCTGCTTTCCGTTCCTTATAGACTAAGGGAGGACTGGGGTGTCCAGTCTTGTTCTTTGTGTCTAGGTTTGAACAGAACTTCCCTTGGTGATATCATCTCCCAGGCAGAAACGTATAGCATGTTCGAAGCATATTCAATATATATATATATATTTCAACGTTTGTTCATAGTTACTCGTGGTAGTAGCTGTCCCTTCCTTTCACTTATCATTAGCTACTTTCAGAGTGTACCAGGTTTCTGGCAGGCTGCGTTTGAGGGGCTATCAATGAAAAGCTCGGCAGCCAGAAAACGTGACGATCTTCCACCCAACATCTGCTTGGAGATCAGAAGCAGTCTTAAGCAGACAGCCGCCTTGCTGAGAGCCCTGACTCAAGTAACAGTCTGTCTTTAAATTTGGAGACTGCAGCTATTTAAAGCTAGAAGCTCCTTGTTTAAAGCCTATCCGGCTGGCTCGTTTACGTGGGTGGATGTTTGCCGCGCGGAGCCGCACGGTCACGTGGCGGTCACGTGGCAGGGAGGGGAGACTGGCCTCCCGACAGGTTGACATCAAACAGGTGTCCTTTCTTAATTCCAACATCGTGCTACGACTTTCTCTGAGCTGCAAGCCCCTTCCTTAATTGTTTTGGCGGATGTTGAGTTGGAGTTAACAAAATGTTGCTTTCCTGCTGTTTGTATGTCTAGATTAGAGCAGCTCGCTGACGTGTATAT
>NW_017802425.1:666351-677888 GCF_001625305.1 Branchiostoma belcheri | reverse complement strand
TGACACGTTAAAGACGGCAACCCAAACACTTGTCCTGAGTCATCTGGACTACTGCTCCTGCCTTCTATCGTCCAGTCGTCAGTCTAACCTGAGTGGGTTGCAGATTTTACAAAATAAGGCGGCTAGGCTTGTGTTAAATGCGGAGTATAACTGCAGGATCGACGAACTGCACAGTAGATTAAACTGGCCCAGAGTTAACGAAAGACTTTACACAAACACACTCTCCACGTTCCACAAACTCCTGACTACTGGCAAACCTGTTACTATCTACAATAAACTACGCAGAATCAACAACACACATCAACACAACACACGACTTTCACAGGCGGGAGGCTTTAGACTACCAAAACCCAGAACTTCCTCTGCTACTAAGACATTTCTGTACAGGTGCACAAAGTCCTACAACACTTTCCCACAACACATCAAATCATCCGCACCATCAGCTTTCAAAAAACACGTTAAGGACAGGTTAAAAACACAAACATACACAAACAGACCCCTGAAGCATTGGTGGTAACATAATGATTTTTAAATGTAAATATAGAACTTGTATGTATTATTTATTGCACTGACCTCTGACCTCTCAAACAATCTCTTACGTATACCTTATTACTTGTTGTATATAGGATAGGATAGGTTAAGTAATTGCTACAGGTTGTTGTATTTTATGCGTGGCAATAAGCAACTGTATATACGTCTGTGTTATAAGTTTGTAATGTTGTTTTTAAGACTCCAGGAAGAATAGTGAGTATAAGCGTATGCTTATACTCACTAATGGAGATCCTTCAAATAAACAAATAAACAAATATATATATTTCAACGTTTGTTCATAGTTACTCGTAGTAGTAGCTGTCCCTTCCTTTTACTTATCATTAGCTACTTTCAGAGTGTACCAGGTTTCTGGCAGGCTGCGTTTGAGGGGCTATCAATGAAAAGCTCGGCAGCCAGAAAACGTGACGATCTTCCACCCAACATCTGCTTGGAGATCAGAAGACTCTTTAGCAGACAGCCGCCTTGCTGACAGCCCTGACTCAAGTAACAGTCTGTCTTTAAATTTGGAGACTGCAGCTATTTAAAGCTAGAAGCTCCTTGTTAAAGCCTATCCGGCTGGCTCGTTTACGTGGGTGGATGTTTGCCGCGCGGAGCCGCACGGTCACGTGGCGGTCACGTGGCAGGGAGGGGAGACTGGCCTCCCGACAGGTTGACATCAAACAGGTGTCCTTTCTTAATTCCAACATCGTGCTACGACTTTCTCTGAGCTGCAAGCCCCTTCCTTAATTGTTTTGGCGGATGTTGAGTTGGAGTTAACAAAATGTTGCTTTCCTGCTGTTTGTATGTCTAGATTAGAGCAGCTCGCTGACGTGTATATGTCGGTCGGAGTAGCTGAGGTATGAGGTCATACTTCCATGTGCTATATGTAGTTTACCGCCAGCAGACCCCACAGATATCGATTATATCAGTGTGAAACAATTTTAAAGACACTAATAATGGTCATGAATTTTCCACGTGTTAAATTTTGTTTGTCCTTTGCTCCAGTCTGACGACGTCGGTCATTCTCACGTCGTTTAAGTGAAACGTCCAATTGTTCGCCAACTGTCAGTCCTACAGTAGTCGAGGTTTATTTCGACGGGGAAGGCTAAGCCAATATTATGGCTCAGTCCGAGTGCTCCTCTTGTAAGCGGTGGGTCTGCACTTGCCGGGTGGGAAGTCGCTACACGCCGCCACGTAAGGCAGTCCGGATGGGCAGGGGATGCGGACTGTTGATGCAGGATCAAGTTTAGACAACTGTGTAGAAAAGAGAACACCTGGTGTGGGGGTAGGGTGACCGAGAATCTGTCCTTTTCTTTGCAATGTTCTCAAAGTCAACCTAATCAACGGTTCATTGTCCTGCAATCTACTATAGTTGCACACTATTTGGACGTTGTTATGCACTTTTCCTACCCAGTATTCATTGCAGACGTCTGGAGGCGTCTTAACATGCGGCGATCACCGTACGGCCGTCATAAGATCGCGGGGGGGGGGGGGGGGAGAGGGATGTATTTATCAATTCAGCTCTCTTGTTAAGGCTGATCCCTGTCGGCAGTTGGGTTTGGCAAAGCCTGCTTACAAATTCTACATCATCAAAAGCGTCCGACGACCTACGACGAAAGTGACCGCACCGTAAGCTAGCAAGCGGCAATTAGGTGGAACGATTGAACTGAAGCGCGATGATAAAAACGATCGAATTGCTGCGAATCTGCAGTGAAATTTGAGTTTGATCAGGAGCGTGCCAGTTTGTATGGCGGTTTCTGCTGTACTGAGCTGCCGCATGATCGATTTTTGGATGTTCACTGCGATGTGCTCCTTTCATTACGTGTCTGAAATGAGAGTCTGATGTTTTATGGCTTGTAGGTCATTGGCGCAGAGTGACAACTTCGCAATCTTCTGGCGGTAAAGATCGACCGTTTGTCTCATATAATCCCCCAGCCTTCAGCGATGGACGCAGGCCAGACACCATAACACTAAACCGGCGACGGTGTTGTCACAACACCCACAACTCACACGTAACTCTGCACCGACTGTCAGTGTTTCAAGACAAGAACGGAAAGTTGTCAGCTCGCGATCGTGTAACGCGTTACTAGTAATCTTTAATTCAATCAGGTGTATGGTCCGTTATTTGCGTCATTTTGAGCATAACATACATGTGCAGGCTTTCCATTTGTTTGTTTGTTTTTGTTTTTTTTTGTTTTTTTTTCTAATCACAACCTGCTTTGTACCGCCTTTGTACCGCCTCTAATCACAACCTGCTTTGTACCCCCGGCCGTACCACACTCACAAGTTTACCATCCGGATCCTGGAGAGTTGCTTCGGTCATCTGTTGCCTGGGTACCATCCTGATTTACCATCCTGTCGGAGTCTGCCTTCAACGTTAACTCCGCAAACTTCTCCCGGGTTCATTCTAACCGACTTCATGAAAGTTGGGCGACATTTGGTGACCTTTCTGCGCGATGATGGACGTTCTCATCCTGGCTCTGGTCGCAGATGGGAAATAAACCTACTTGTGGTGGAGAGTGATCTCCTTTATCAGCTGTTTAACCAGTCGGGTTATCATCAGGGATGCAGGATCGATGTGTTTTACATACTGCACCCGGGGGCAGGTCGGCTGCTCGGCCCTAGGATTTACGGCTGATGGGATCGGGTTTGGTGTCCGCTCCGCTCGGGGCCGGGTCCGAGCAGACGTTGGTAAGGAAGAACGTTACATTCCCGAAATGAATGAATGAATGAATGAATGAATGGACCAATAAATCAATATATGAAACGAATGGATGAGAAACAATGGGTGAATAAAATGATGAATGAATGAATGAATGAATGAATGAATGAATTGAAAACGGTTACTCGAGCAACTGGATAGATTTTGAAAAATAATCCCTTCAAAATCTATTCAGTTTTGTGTGAAATAAGTTTTTGTTATCGTGGCCTGCTTTCTTAGCACACAACCCGCTAGTCATAAGACGATCCCGGACTACTAGCTCTACTGTCTTCAAACTGTCAGATTCGCGTCGAAGCCGTTAACGTTTCTGACGTACATTTAGTGCTACTAGTAATGCTTCTGCGTAGACACCTGAACTGTACATGTTCGTAACATAAAGCTACCCACAGTTCCTGTAGCTATTGAGCCGTTTGTTTAGGCTGTGACGTAATCCGACCCAGTGGCTCCGCGCCTGTTGCCCCTGCAGGTTGCTGTATCTGCTCCTGCGCCGTTCCCGTATCTCCGTCTGCATGAAAACAGCTTTAAACCAGTCAGTTCTAGCAATCATCATTCTTTAATGTTACCTCATTGATTCCTCGTCTTCATAGCGTTCCTCCATCACCGATAAACCACCAGATACCATGAGAGCGAGTTCTGTAAGAATTAATGTCAGGAGAATCATCAGATCTCTCGCGCGGTGTGCTATTGTTGAGTTGCCTCACGACAAATGGCTACATGAGCTTTAATCGGTCTTCTGTGATGTTCTCTATCTGAAATGTCTATCGTCGCCCACGGTGATATACTCACACTATCGCGCACCAAATCTTGTATTCCTTCTATCTTATAGCGGCTCGCACATCACACTAATCTAACTGACAACGGATTGCGTATTCACACAAATCAATATGCGGATCATGTATACAACTTTCCAACTTAAAACAGACCACATATATACAATAATCAATCCAACAAAGGAAACAATATTCACGCTTCCTAACTGATCTCATGTTCACACTACCTTCTAACTGATGTTCACACTGATCTTGTGGCGGATCTCGCATATTCACACTATACTATCCGATACTTCTGCATCTGATAACGGACCCAGACCTTGGGCTTGGAAATTAGAACTGATAAGATGCAAGATACTGCCGCTGCAGGCCACGTGCCGGCCGGTTGTCATGGTAACTTCGATACTTGTTCAATTGATCTGACCACGTGCAATCTGATATCGTGAAATCAAGAAATGCAAATATAGATAAGACCCGACAATAATTTTTGAGCCTGAACAAGCTGTATGAGTGGGCATGCGTGGCCCAAATGATGTATATGTGTGGTGTTGCGAGTTGAGACTGTGGGTCGTAATGTGGTACGCTCTGAGAAGGGAATATGGCATTTACCGCCGCTATGGCATCAGATGGTCACTTAAAACCGCACATAGATGCTGTTGGGAAGCCATCAAAACGCACTTTATCTCATGCAGCGCTTTTGTGGACACATTAGGCACAAACTGTCCGGCTGTGAGCAGTGGCCATTTGTCAACTACGTCTTTGGCCACACACAAGTAATCTTAACAGGAATCCCTGCCATAACGCCGAACTGTCGTCCCACTCATGCTAGCTGATGATCGTCATAGCTCGTCATCACCATCATCAGCATATTCATTTTCACTTTGATATTATCATTACCATCATCAAAACCATCATCACCCAGATCATCAGCATCTTTATCACCCTGCTCATCAACATCATCATCACCATCATCAGCATCTTCATCATTACTCTGCTCATCGCGCTGATGCAATCGTTTCTAGAATTCTACCATCAGCATCGAGTCGATCGGGACAACGCCCATGACGTTCACAATCATCGCCATGTCTATCCACCACCACTCTTGTATCAAATCACAGGAGACCATTTATGTACACATTACCGGAACAACTGAGTGCGTAATCAGTCCGTGTCTGATGCACTTCCTAAACTTTGCAATCGGAGTTCTGTCCGCAGGCAGTGTCGTGCACAGCCAGCCATGACGTCACGCGTGACCATGGCGACTTGCCGAAGGTCCCCGTGAGGGTAATGTTTGTAATAACCTGCGCTGGTTCATACGTCATGTGTGTGGCGCGCTCGCCTCCCCTGGAGGCACCTCTCATGTCGGGCAGGGCGATTCGTCATGCCCACTTCCACCGTGCCACTTCAGGTGCAACCAGCAACTGGAGGCTGTTGCTGATAGAATTTATAAGTTTATCGCATATACAGGACGGAAGCTACTGAACGGTTCTTACATTCAAGTTGCGTTCACGCAGCTGGTGCTATTTTGTGTGTCGTGATTATGTTATACAGTAGTCTGAAATCCTATGGATGTGCTGGAATCTGCTTGAAGTTTGAAAGTGAGATTTCTCATGAACAGGTGCATCGTCGTATCAGGGAGATTAAAGTTTCAATCTTCTAGGTCCTATTTTGTGTTGTAGTCGTAGGGATCTGGAGGTAAGATTTCTTACATTTCTTATGAACAGGTCTTCCGGTAGTGCTGAACATGCCATGCCAGCCATGCCGAGTGCAGCTCCGCACTTTGTCGTCCCGCGTCATAAATCTGATATCCGCCATCGTTACCGTGTCGTATTCTGCTAAATTAATTATGAATGACGGGTAATGGAACCCGCTCGTTTACTGTAAAAGCAAACAACATGCGAGGCTATGATTGCAAGATTGTTGATCAGGCGCTGAACATAACCTGCGGGGATGATGTCAGCTCGGATGTAGTCCTGAAGACTCGGTGCCAAGAACGATTACAGACTCGCTTAAGCTTCCAGGAAAAAAAGCCTTGCAGGCGTGCCAACTCAGCACTAATTGTGTCAAATAGCTTCGGATTCAACCCATTTATCTATCTCATTAGCCGACACAATTAGCTACCTTATAATCATTTGCATCAAACGCTCCCAGCTAATTTCATTATTTACCTGCAGGCTGGGTCTTGATAAGGTAAGAGAAGATCTCGTCGTTTCCCGTGTTTTCTCGTGGGGATACAATGATGCAGGACGTGTTACCTATGACAAGGCAATCTGATAGCAGAGCCTATCCAATATAAGCTCAGCAACAATAAATATTCAGTCCGCTGATAGATTCACTACTTCAGATGTGAAAGCCGGGAGGCACGAAGACTGGCGAACAAAGTAACATCTTTCAAACTCATCGCTCTGCCGATGTAGGGGTTGATTAGAGCTGTATAAATTCAAAGGAAACACGGTGAGTGTAACGGCATGAAAATCCTCATTGATTTTTTATTGTGCAAGCACGGGGCTTATCAGGCATAGTAACCGTTGGCAGGGTACTTAACTTGAAACATGCATATGGCAAGAACAAAAAAAAAAAAAAAAAAAGAAACGCCCTATTCGACGAATCTCTAAGTAGTTGGTTGGTCGGTTTTCGGGGGTAATGTTATGTAATTGGTCACTCCATGAAACACATTACCTTCTTTTTAAAAGTCCTACAAAAGCATTTGTAAAAGTCAAAACATATTTCCTTGTAGTTCACAGTTTGCCCAGCTCCCACCCTACCCGCCGAGCCCCATGTGGACGGACGGCGTCCGCAATATAAGATGACGAATCTGCTGCCATTGCGCTGCGGAATAACCTTCAGCATATGATCTCATATAGCGGCACGTTTTGCTGGGGGCTGACGGTGCGTTGTTGCTGCTGATCTATCATTGCGGTCCAAACCAGCGCCTTTGTCTGCAGCGGGCCGAGACGGGACATTAGCATTCCGCACGTGCAGCTGAAGGTGGGCTCAATAAAGTGCGCGGGCCTCGCTCCGTGTCAGATCCGCCCACTCAGCGAGCCCGGCTCGGCGCACGGCTGAGGTGTGGGCGACATGTTCATGAGCGTCGCTCGGTCTGCAGATCTGCTCCTCAAGCTCTCTGGTGTGCAGACGTTACTGCCGACTAGTTACCTGCGCTGATGCTTAGTTGTACCTACCTGGCGGATGATGTGAACTTGAATTTCATGTGTAGGGCCAAGCTGTATGCTTCAACCCGCGAGATTGATACTTGGACTTACGCCTCATCTAGTGGGCTGACCAGTACTCGAGCCGGAGCTGCATTAACGGGCTAACAGTACTTGAGCTTCGTAAGAGCAGCTACGGGCTGAGAGTTCTTCATCCAGAAGAACCACGCTAGATAGGCAACTATTCGTTAGCCTGACTTCTAGAGGAGTTGCAGCAAGGTATAACAACTGGAGCTACACTGGTTGGATGCCCTCCTCTCCAGTCTCAGCTGCGGTGCGTAATGTGCGTTAACGTTAGAGGAGCTGCAATAAAGCAAGGAGAGCTGGGGACGGAAGAGACTCGGCAGATACAATAGGTTTGTATAGCAGTAGCAGTAACTGACAGAAGACCTGCGTTTAACACAGAGGAACTGTTCTTGAGCTGGATGAGCTGTTACCACTGCACTGGTGAGTAGCAGGGTGGAAGCGGTTATGGTCCTTACGATGTGCGTGATACGATCATCGTAAGGTATCGATGATAAGGTATTCTGAGTTTGTTTTTCTTTGGGGACTGTACGTTAGTAACGTTACGGTTACGAGATACTTGGACACTTGTCAACTGTGCGGCCTATATACATGTAGTCACATCCGATGATCAACTCACACACACATTCCTACGACATTATCATGCCATATGATACAACCATCATAGACCACAAGATACTGAGAGCTATATGACCACCACGCATGTCATTTTATCTTGGAGATGCCCCGCCGCAGTCCCTGCTATCTGACGTGCAAATAAGTTGGACCGAGTCCAGCCTGCCCCTCGCCCCGTGCCTCGGTCCACTTTAATGAAACAAGTTCCCGTAACAAGAAAATCTGGTCCGAGGTCCCACCCGGGGCCAAAAGTCTCCTCTTCATTAGGAAAGACAATGTTCTGTTGTCTCAGGGGAAATCTTCCCGGATTTCAATTCTGCGAGATGCTCCGCCCTGGGCCGATCCACACACCTGCGTAACGTCTTATCAATTTTCCCGCACACCTGCGTCATGTCTTATAGATGCTCCTGCACACCTGCTGTTGTACCTAGAACCGTACCTATCTAATGCCCGAATTGGTTGGGGTTAAATCAGGCACGGTTCTGGATAGTCACTGTGTATCAAAGAATGTAGAGTTGCCCCATGCATGGTTCTCAATACGCGTGGAGTATCCAGAACCGTACATGAACATCGTTTTGGATAAAGCACGGTTCTGGATACAACCATTCCTACCCCCGTCTCGGTTGCCAAGACACCTTCAAGATGTAGAGACAGTTCTTGGCGCGTTGTTGCTAAGCTGTGGCGATTCGTCAGCTTCCTAGCGTGGAGCGTTTGACGAACGTTGCGTGGTGGCCGAGGATGGCTCCGGTCGATTCTGGGACCGAGTATTGATGGTGAAAACTAACTGACGTGATGATGATGCATTGCTGTGAGGTAACACAAGCGGACAGTCGTTATCATGCACTCGTGTGGCTGTGAAGTACATATAACACAATCGGACACAAGCTTTTATCTATCTCCTAACAGGCGCTGTACGTAAGGGAAGACTGTCACCGTTCAGGGGGACCTATTTTATGACCTGCCTTTGACTGCCTCCTCCACTTCCAGCTATGGAGAAAAGCGCGTCGCAATCAGGGAAATGTCGCAAGTTTTTTGTTTTTATTTTCCATTATGTAATCACAAGACGTGATGACGGCACACTCAAGTTTTTTTCAACTTATATCAATGCCGTCACCAAGACGGGACAATACAATGCCCATTTTCACATGAGCGAAGTGAGGAAAGTTTTCCCAAGGGCACAAGATCGGTGGCATGTCAGGAGTCGAACCCGGGACCTCTTGGTTCTGGGGCCTGGGGCCTATGCCGCTACGCTACACGACCCCATCACAAGTTTTCCTCCCAACATGTACTTGGGGATCAAATATATTAAGACATGTGTTTTTGTACTATAACATTCTCTGTTTACATTGTTACCGATACACCAGCGAGACCAAGAGTAGCCCTTATCCGGCTGCGAACTTCATTAAACTGCGGGAACTTCGGAGAAAGTGCGTATGACCGATTGCCGAGGGCGGGTCGACCTCGCGGAATAGCCGCTGCAGCCCAGCCAACAGTTGGTCTCGGATTCGGGCCGTCCATCATGGGATGCAGGCGGGATTCCAGCCGTCCTGATAGCGGGGCCGGAATCGAGCTCACGTGCGCGCGGCCGCGTGCGCCGGCTTTACCCCTAATCCCCGATATCAGTGGACGTCGTATCTCCGTAGTGGCCCGGCTAGCCTGATACGGCGTTACGTACATCGCGCCACGACTCGCTGTGGCAGGCTTCTCATCCGGTAAACCAGCGCACCCCATTACAATTCCTCAAGACAAATTGGCGGGCGGAAAAGATACCAGTATATGAAGTGGTTTCCGCGACCCATAACACAATTAAAGCTCGGAGAGTCACTCCATGATCCGAACTCATAAAAGTGCGGGGTCTCTTGAAAATGGCGCGTAACCAGGGTAGATGGCAGGGCCACGCAGCGTCGCCTGGGCCCGGGTGACCCTTTGCGTTAATCATACGCACGATGGATTGGCAATTAAAGCAGACGTATTGGCCGAATATGCAAACTTTGCCGGGACACATCGGAATATGCAGATCGATTCTCATAAACCAGTAGTGGCAAGAGTTCACAAACTTAATGATACACGGCTGATGGGAATGTGAAAGAAACTCAGGAAAAGGGCGAGGGGCTAATGTCAAAACATCCAATTGCGTGACATTCTTGGTATATACTGTATACTGTATACTGTGGACTGAAAGGGCTCACATTTCAAAGTCCCTTGAAATATGCAGTATCTAGGAGAAGTCATCAATGTTCATGCATGTTTATCATCTCATTCTTCTGATGCTGGTGCTCCGGAGGAGGCGCTTATATACCACTGAGCGACTAAAAATATCACTAGTAGTTCAACCGACAAATTGACATCCCAAAATTATCCAAAACCAATATTTTGTTGTCTTTCATATCATACTTTAACACCATGGACACACATATTTAATCTACAACATATGTCATACAAAACCAACTTCGCTTCGGTTTCCATCCAGTAGGGGGCGGGTAGTCAGGGACAACTTCATGTAGCACATGTACGAGTAAGGCACGGGGGGGACGCATCTCTGGACTAAATGCTGCGCCATTAGGTGGGGCCTGTTTGTATCTGCTGCGCTGGGTGCCGTGAAGCGCGTTTGAGGAATCGTCTGCCATGGAACTTCCTGCTGAGTAGTCAATATTCCCAAGGTCGCAGCCGCCGTCAGAGGGGAAACTAATTGTGTGGAAATATTTCTGGACCACCAATTTGACCCCGATATGCATGACGTACGACGGGCTGTTCTGACGGAGAGATGCTGCTGATGTTCTGTCATGTAGAGTGTTTTTGTGATGGCTGATATTTTTTTCCGAGTCAGACAGATAACCGTTTTCGTTTCTGTCAAGTATGGCCAGTTTGGTGGGAATTTCTGATCAACGACAAACTTTTTTTTCTAGTCAGGTGACGGCTCTTTGTGATTGCCCAGTTTTTGTCCCCTGGCGGCAGCAATAGAAGTTTCTGTCAGGTGGCCAGTTTTAGCGGGAAGTCGTAATGGCCGACTTTTCCCCGTCAGCTCGTCGCTTGCGCGGGAAAGTTTCTGCGTCAGGCCACTGCGACTAGGCGGTCAGTTTTAGCAGGGATTTGTGACCATTCCCGACGTACGATGGGCAGTTTGGGCGGGAACATTTCTGCCGGGCTACCAATCCCAGCTAGAAAATTTCTGTCAGACGGTCAGTTTGTAGCGGTTACTTCAGATCGATGGGCAAGTTTGTCTGACAGGTGGCCAGTTTTAGCGGGAAGGTGCTAGTTCGGTTTGCGTGCGTGTTGAGCCGCTAGTTGTTCCCCACACAGGACAGGAGCACGCTTTGACGCCAGTCTCACATCAAACACTCCAGGCAGAACACCTCAAGATGTGCAAATCCCCTCGCGATGCACGACCTACTTTCCGCGCGAAGCTGCTTTTGTCGTCTGAGAGTTGAGTATATCCAACCGTACAACGTCACTGTGAACTTATTGCCTCATACACGTACCAAATGTAGGTCAGCAGCAAGGTCGGTTCACCGTTATGATAGACGTCAAACAAGGTTGTTGATTACGTTATTTTCGCGTTTATAGAGGCCAGTGCAAGACCACATATGCAAAGGTAGTTGCAACAATGTTAATCCAACTGCTGCAAATATTCAAAATCATCATCAAACACACTAACGTTACTGCATT
>NW_017802425.1:665355-666331 GCF_001625305.1 Branchiostoma belcheri | reverse complement strand
GATTACTGCTTTTCTGATATGGCAGACTTCTCTCTTTTTACAGGGTCGTACCTGACCTGCAATCAATCAATCGATTTGTGCTCCTACAGTGTAAAGAAAAGCACCCCCAGTTTCCCAACTGCTGTGCTGTACCAGAGAGGATGATTAGATCCTGTCGTAACTGCCACTCAGCATTTGAAAGGAAAGTTTCAGTGAGGATGAGTATGCAGGGCGCGCGCGCCTGTCGAAATGAGAAAAGTAAAGGAGGTGGCCAGGGAAGACGGAGATTGCCATTCTCAGCTGGGCAATAAAGGAGCTGCAGTCAGCTTAGTGAGTAAACCTTCCGCAATCAATACAGCAGGAGGAGCAGCAGCTGGGCTGGGAGAGCTCTGATTGGTCCTGCTCCTGCTTAGAGTAGCGTGCGTAGCCCAGTGGTTAGCGATCCTGCCTCTGGACTAAGAGGTCGGGAGTTCGAATCCCGGCTAATGTCGCTCACCCGACATGCACGCTACTGTTTAGGGTCGCAGTCCTTCGGACGGGACGTTAAGCCGTGGTCCACTGTTCATTGTGCTTGTCGAAAAGAGCTAGGGGAATTTCCCCGGTACAATGAACCTGTAAATACTGTACATAGCGTCTGTCTTCTCTGTCACGACCAGTGGAAGATTAGCTCTTCAGTGAGCTAAACTGGCTCGAGATCACTTTCACTTTCACTTTCACTTTCCATTGCATCTGCAGATGGAGACTCCAAAGGGCACCCTTCTCCCTTTCCCTGCAGCTGTGGAAGTACTGGTGGGGTGGGGTGGGGGGTGGCAACCTGCAGTGTGACAACTTTGTTAGAACATCTGCAACAAAGTAATATGTGCTTTTACCTACCATGGTATATGGTGGAGGAATAATGGCAGTCAAGCTAGATTTTATGTATTTGACCAGGGCTTTAGCCTATTTTTACAAAATATTGTTACCGGTTGTTAAGTGCTCACACACTGTTTACAATAAT
>NW_017802425.1:661040-665305 GCF_001625305.1 Branchiostoma belcheri | reverse complement strand
ACTCTGCACGCGACGGCGATCGGGTTTCTGGTGCACACGCTTCGGTCCTCACAGGATATCAGAGATTTCGGTAAAAGTCGCGAACCCCAGTCCGAAAGTTCGCCCTAGTCACAACAAAACATAAGTTATCTGTAACACGACCTCTAGAGGCCGCTGCGTCCCGGACCGGAGACCCATTTATGGTGAATCTCAAGTCAGGAGTCCTCTTGCTTGAAGTAGGGCACAAATGTTTTGGCCATGTTTGTAAGGCTGATCAGTGAATGATGGACGGGGGATTTGGCGGGAAATGTTTCCGCGGGAAATGGCTGTGCTGGTTTGTTGACATTTCCCGGAACCAATCAGATAGCAGATTTGTTTCACCAATAGTAGAGCGGTTCCCTATTGTCCAATGGAAATACAATGTTTAAAATTGTGATTAGCATATTCATGAGGCGACGTAAACAATCCTCTGAATGTGGTTTTCACGCCGATTGAATCTTTGCAAACCTCGGCGCAGCTTCAACTATCTTCGCCCGAAACTGCCAGGATCTTTAAGGATTCTTTCCGAAAGGAGCCTTTCCCAGGTATGAGCATTTTTGCATATCGTAGTGTATCTCCATGTGATATTTCTGATGGAAGGTTGTGGATTTTGTGAGGAATACTGTGCAGGCACGAGGCAACGTGCTGGGAGAGTTCGTTAGGTTTGACGGCCAGCCGTGAGGTAAGCCGGCCGGGCGCAGCTGCCAGCGGCCCCCGGTGCCGAGCCATCTGCCGACCTGTGTCGGAACGTGGCGCTTCTGCCAGCACAGTGGGAGCCCCAAACGCACGCCATTCCGCCACATTTCCAGTTTCCAGTACGGCCAGTAAACTCGAGCCGAGGGCTGGTGCGGAAGATAGCGGGGCTGTGCTACGGTCGGGGCGCTTGCAGACCCCAGCAGCTCGGGCAGACGCATAATACTATTGCTGCACCTCCCGAGGAAACTCAAGAGTGAATTTTCCCGACAGCCTGAATGGAACGTTGTGTTGCTACAGTAAAAGCCCTGGAGCCGAAACAGGCAAGCGCCTCGGGGCTACATAGTAGCGGCGCTCCTTGATGTGGCCTCGATTTTCACCTCCTACTGCATCATTCATGGTGTACGGGCGATCTGGCGCCCCGCCGGGTGCAGCAGTCACGGCCGCGCGCACCATCCATCAAGGCCCGGGCCCACATCACTCACAGCCCCGCTAACGGCTCCAACAGCACCCGAGACACGTTTGTTTTCTTTTCCCTGTTTGTTTTCTTTCTCTGGTCGCAAGTGTGGACGTTTCCAATCACTCATGAAGACAGAAAAAAACCAGGTTTGATAGGTGCAAAAAAAAAAACTGGGATTGGGGCACCAGGTGTTAGCTACATGATAGTGTATCTCACATGATTTTACCTACTGGAACGTTTGCATAAAAATCAGAGCAATTCTCTCCTGGATAATGTGGCTGGATTGAAATTTGAGATACACTGTTGATAAATCCATCTATCCATTCCTCCATCCATTGATCTATCTTCTCATCCATCCATCCATCACTGCTACCCAAGCAGATGTTGGGATTGGTACCCAGATGACGGGTAAACCTACAACCATGTCTGAATCTCGAATCTGACAGTTGTGTGATACTCACAGTCATGTGATACTCAATCCGTTTGATCAAAAGATATAGTAGTAGTCAACATCTGTGATGTTTTTCCAAATAAGGTGCACCAATGTTTTGTGTGTTTCGCGTCCACGCTCAGTTACCCTCAGGTCCTGTTATGTGTTTGCTTATCAGGTGGACCATGCAGGGTTGTGTGTCAGGAAAGTAGGACAACTTTAGGTCTGGCCAGGCACCAATCAGCTTCCTTCATTTTCTGACAGGTTAGATTAAAAATGTAAAGAGTCAAGAGGTTTCTTCTCCCAATTTCCAGCTCAACATTGTGTTTGAGAGTCAACATATCATATTAGATGGCATGGCCAGAATATTTTTGATCTTCTCTTTCAGCATCTGCATGGATGGAGATTGTGAGAAATTGGTTTGGAACTGTGAGGGGATAATTTTGATAATAATACATGTAGTACTAGTAGTTCATTGCAATGTGTGGTGTCTGTGATGAGAAGAGAAGTTTTCTTTTTATACCCCCTGCCCTGATCACATGGACAGGCTCTGTAGGACCATCATCTGTCTGGGCTGGGTGAGAAATCTGGGTGACGTTTGTATTCAGTCCATGGTTGTGCCTCTGGAACAAAAGGTGAGCTACATTGTTCTGTTAGACTGGCTGCTGGGGTTCCAGTTTCACACATACCTCTGGTGAACCAGGTTACTTGTTCAGACTGCAGAAATATTGAAAGGTTAATGTTGGGAAAATTGTTGGAAATGAATTCATTTCTAACTGTACCATGTCAGGTGTTGTACGTGTAATTGTCAACTTGGAATTTTCAACAACATAATCTCTGAATTTTTTAATCATGTTACATTTGTCAGCAGGTCTTATTTAAGTTTTCTGACTTTCAAGGCAGTGGTCTGCTTCATGACCATTGAAGCATGCATGTACAGAAATGTAGCCAGGTTGTTGCCTGGTTGTTGTTAGGGCTAGTACACAGACAGGCAGACCCCAGTACTGCACTACTGACCACCTGTAGGGGACTGTAGCCCTAGGTTTGTAACAGGAGAGGGCAGGACAACAGGAGATGCCCTCCTGCCCTCTCCTGGGGATGCACACCCCAGGGAGGAGCTGTGATTTTGGAATGAATAGAGACCTTTCTTATAGCATGGGTGCCATCAGATTTGTACTGCAAAAAATGGGGTTGTCCTTACAAATCAGATGGTACCCAGGCTGCCTTTCTTATCGAGTAAGGCCATGTTGATTTGATTATATGGATGACATCCGCGCGCATGAATTTTCGGCCGTTTAAAAAAAAAAAAGTTTTCAACCATACTGTAAATCGTACAAAACAGTTGCAAAATGAGCAAAAATATACCGTAAGTTACAAAAAACCATACCAATGTTGTAGAATGCCAAAACCAAACGAAAAAAGACGAAATTGTAAAGAAATGAACTTGAAGACTAGATTATTCGCCAAACCATATTCTGTCCCATTTGTTCAACCCTCATGACCACGTAGATTTCATAATGAAAACAACTTTTTTTTTTGCAAAACTTTTTTTTTATTCGCACGCGCGCATCAATTTTGGGGTTTCCGGAGGATGTCATCCATATAATTAAATCAACATGGCCTAACCATACTTTGAAAATAACTCATAGATATCTATGTTATATCTACAACACAAAATTATTCTGTTATTGACTTCAGCCACACTGCCTGAAAGTCTACGTGGTGTACTGTAACATTTGCCAGTGAATAGTCTAAATAGATAAATCCTGTGAATCTGCACGCCTAAAGTGTGTGGTTCCTTATGATGTTTGTCCTGTAATTCTGAAGTCTGTACCTGTGTAAAATAAAACATGTCTTTTGAATCTGCTCACCCTGAGTGTGAGGTTGTGTTCTGGGCCAGGGCCTGTTCTGGGCAGCCTCTCACCAGATTGTCTTCTCCAGAGACAGAAAGCCATTGATAAGTTCTAAGCACACAAAGTCCTGCTGGGATTCTTGCAATGGTTCTGAACTCTCCTGTTTCCAGGATCAGCTCAAGGAAGCTGCATGAATAAAGCCCTGTATAGTACATTCTTGTCCTACATGTATACATTGTAGGTACAAGAGAAACAAGTTTACAGACAGCTGGTTGACAGTACAATGTACTGTCCAGTAATCTACAATGTACTAATCAGTACACATGTATATGGTAGACTAGTGATGTTTTAGCTAAAATTATTTGATTTATTATAATTTTACTCGAACGAAGATAAATTTGGGCTTGGGATTTTTTGTGTTACTCATACATATTAAGCATTGCCTGGGGAATTAGCATTGTCGACCTATTTCATATATTATGATATTGTATTATTGTTGTTATAATGTATGATGGTTATTTATATTGTTTTTAAATGTCAGACCCAGGGATAAAGTACCTGAAAACAGGTCACATGTGACGCACATGAGTTACTTGCCCTGGTTAAACAAAAATTTGGAGATTTCATACCTCCATGAAATATGTAGAGTTTATATAATTGTTTTTAAGGGGATTTGTCTCAAAAATAAGATCATTATTACTATAATCTAGTTATATTTATGGTTTTCTAAACTCATATTATATATTGATTTGTTGAATTCCTATCTTTTGGCTAAATATAAAATGAAACCTTCTACATCACTAGAAAGAAT
>NW_017802425.1:658028-661020 GCF_001625305.1 Branchiostoma belcheri | reverse complement strand
GTACACACAATCTGCAAATCACCCTTTATACACTTACACAATAAGTGATTAATGTAACTACATGTAGTAGTAGCTGACCAGATGACAACACTGGGTTTGCTACAAGCTCAAACCTTTCCCATGGCAAACTAGAGGTCGGAGATCTCATGTCTTCGTCAGAGGTACCTCGTTCTAGAGAAATTAACATGCGTATTCTTCACTCTTTTTAACAATCAATTTGGTCTAAAGAACAAAAGAATCTCTGTACTATTTTCATGGTACAGAACACCCTGAAACGGTTTGCCGCAGATTATACAGATGCGTCGTCACCCGTGTTAGCCCCACCCCCTACGTTATTTGAGTTTGGACTGTTACTGAAAAAAAAAACGTTCAAGAAATTCTTACTGTGTTGAAAGTGTCACGACAGCGCCGCAAAATACAATAAGAGATTGCTGAAGATGTTATAAAGGAAAGAATCAAAACAGGGTGACTACTGCTGTTTTGTTAATTTGTCTTTATGACAAATAGAAGACTTGTTTCTTGTGTTCTTTGTGGCCTAACATTTGTACTTCTACAGTTAGTATATTCCAAATCTAGGCATCTCGTTTTTCGGCCCTTCGTGTTTTTATTGCGCGCTTGCCTTAAATTTAAGGTAATTAGATTTCATTTATTTCATTTATTTCGAAACCTTTTAGCCCCGAAGGGCTAATCTTCCAAGGCTCAAACATTATAGCAATTACAACATAGTGGAAACATTTAAGAATACATACATACATACATGTACACCACGTCAACAATAAATACACATAGATATAAACAATTTAAAAGTGGCGAGCAAGGGTCAAGGAACAGGTGACACTACTACTGTTTGAAACGGCTTTCTTAAAACTGATAACATCGCACAGTGTCTTAACGTCAGATGGTAGATCGTTCCAGAGCACGACTGCACGATACAGGAATGAGCGTTTTCTGCTGTTGGACTTAGGTATTGGTAATCTAAAGTTGTGTGCGGAAGATCTGGTATTATGACTGTGAGATGCATGAACAGGCAAAAGGGAGTTGTAAATATTTTGTGGTTCGTGACTCGTGAGGATCTTAAAGATTTAAGGTCTCCAGTGGACGTCATCCATAGCAATTACTTGGTGTGGCCGGCCGTAGAAAATAACCTGACATATGTCCAACCTATCCTCCCCCTGCTGAAGTTATAGTACAATCCCTCAATGTAACGTCATTTGATCCCATCCCATTATGGGGTTCCCTGCCTATATCCAGCTGTCGGCTGTCTCCAAGCAGATGTAGGTGGGGGATTTCTAAACACAAAAGGTCCTATTACGGGGACATAACGACCTCCACGACTCTCATCTTTGAACTCAATCTTGGAGATCATTACAGTAACATGCCTATCAAATTTCATTAACTTCCATCCACACATACAAAAGTTATCCTGCTCACAAGAAAAATTAACAAAATGCCCCCTGTAGTCACAACGAAACCCCCCACGAAGCTCAGTAACGAACTTAACCTTGGTCCCGACAATAGTAAGCACCACACCAAGAATTATAATCAACATTTGACAAATACTTGAGTTATCTTGCTAACAAGCCACAAACACAAAAGGTGCACTAACGTGACGCACGGACCCTCCACGAAGCCGAAACTTGTACTTGACTTCGGCCTCAACAGCGGTAATCTGCCTGCCAAAAATCATGGACGTCGAATGATGCCTTCCAGAGTTATATCGCAAAATCCGCAGTTCCACACACTCCGGCGAGACAATTTCATAGTCCTTCTGACGAAGACAAATAGCAACACATTCATCCAAGCTGCTACAAACTCAGGTCTCATGTTTCACTTCAGAGCCTGTTCTATAGTATGCAAATGAAGGAGGTCCAGCTACTTGTCTTTGAGCAAGTTCTCAATGAACATTGTTTATTCCATTCAAACTTTTACTACTAGAGCTAAATTTTCATGTTTATGGTAAGATTTTGGACTTTTTATGAGAGTAACGTAGTTTGTAATGCTAGAATACATTGTTATGTGGTGTTGTTTTTGTATTTTTACTGGAAAAAGATAATTTTGAAAAAGACTTAGGCTTCAATCTGAAAATTGATATGAGGGCGCTGGTTTGTTACATGAGGGGCAGCGCCCCTGTTCCCCTGTTCAGAAAAACCCCTGGGTTGTGTTCTGGGCCAGGGCCTGTTCTGGGCAGCCTCTCACCAGATTGTCTTCTCCAGAGACAGAAAGCCATTGATGAGTTCTAAGCACACAAAGTCCTGCTGGGATTCTTGCAATGGTTCTGAACTCGCCTGTTTCCAGGATCAGCTCAAGGAAGCTGCATGAATAAAGCCCTGTATAGTACATTCTTGTCCTACATGTATACATTGTAGGTACAAGAGAAACAAGTTTACAGACAGCTGGTTGACAGTACAATGTACTGTCCAGTAATCTACAATGTACTAATCAGTACACATGTATATGGTAGACTAGTGATGTTTTAGCTAAAATTATTTGATTTATCATTAACGAAGATAAATTTGGGCTTGGGATTTTTTGTGTTACTCATACATATTAAGCATTGCCTGGGGAATTAGCATTGTCGACCTATTTCATATATTATGATATTGTATTATTGTTGTTATAATGTATGATGGTTATTTATATTGTTTTTAAATGTCAGACCCAGGGATAAAGTACCTGAAAACAGGTCACATGTGGCGCACATGAGTTACTTGCCCTGGTTAAACAAAAATTTGGAGATTTCATACCTCCATGAAATATGTAGAGTTTATATAATTGTTTTTTAGGGGATTTGTCTCAAAAATAAGATCATTATTACTATAATCTAGTTATATTTATGGTTTTCTAAACTCATATTACATATTGATTTGTTGAATTCCTATCTTTTGGCAATATATAAAATGAAACATTCTACATCACTAGAAAGAATGCCCTATTACTGTCATCTAAACTATAATGTACAATAAAAATAGCATATCATTATCATCTACATGTA
>NW_017802425.1:656566-658008 GCF_001625305.1 Branchiostoma belcheri | reverse complement strand
CTTACTCTAACTCAGTACTTCAGTCAGGCCTGGAAATACTGGGTGCATGTAGTGCATATACACGGGTAATACACGCATTGCGCCTATAATGTAGCCTCGAAAAAATCGAGCGTTGCGTAGCGAAAATCTGGATGGTACCCAGGCTACCTATAATGTAGTTTTGACTTTGTGTGCACTGGACTGGTGCACCTAGATATTTGTGTAGGATTACATACATATAGGTATGTAGTTACATGTATATTGTACACTAGTATAATGAAGTATATGGCATATTCTTTCACATTTTAATGTAAAAAATGGTAAGATCTTTCATGTATTCCTTGAAATCTAGATTCAAGCTCGGAAGAGAGGCAGGGGTTTTTGCAGGGCTCGAAATACTGGGTGCATGTGCACCTTAGTGCATCAAAATTTGGAGCTGTGCACCCAATTTTGTTCTGTTGGTGCACCAGTGCACCCGAATATTTTCATACATTTCATTTACGCATGTAAAGATGTTAAATGTATTGTAGTATACAGCATATTCTTGGGTGCACCAGTGCACCTATTCCGAAAAATGAATTTGAGCCCTGTTTTGTAATTCAGTTTTTCTGACATTTTACTTTATTTTTATGTTGTGCACACCAAGTTTGAAAGAATTACAATGTATATAATAAAAGAGGCTCAAATATAACCAACAAAATCAAGGACTTTTCGAAAGCTGTTTGTAAGGTATAACTTATAAGCCACTTCACATGTAACTGTCCCAAAACCAGTACTATAACATTGGTGTTGCTTGAAGTCCTTTTATTTGTTTCCTTGGTTGTAATCTTGACAGCTGGTGGGACAATAAAAGGTAGTAAAAACTGATGTCCAGTTGTTCCACTTCACCTACAGACTGTTTTAGCATCAGGCAGACAAGAGTTACAGCGCCATATGTCAGGGTCAGGCTCAGGCAAGGGGAGGGGAACTGTATGGCAATTAATGGCAGGTTAAACTTAAATGGTTTACAAACCGGCTTGTGGCCTTTGGAACAGAACCAGATGAGATGCCAGGAGTGCTGCACCAGATAAGGTGTGTTTCATGCCTGACACTTATAGTTGGTAGTTAGAAGTAAATCGTGAATTGATGAAACAAATTTAAAGGGAACTTCTAACAGAAAATGAAATGTGACCCTTTACTAGTCTGATTTGAAATGCACATGTATTTATTTGACTTTTATTCATGAATAGAAGCACTGATCTCAACCTTGTATCCAGGTCATGTACTGGCAGGTCTGCCTCAGTATCAGCATTGCCAAGAACTTCCAGACTTGTCTAGGTGGCAGTTGAACATAGTAGAAAAGGCTGTCAACAGTTATCAGTGACCAAGGTCCTTGCAGTGACTTACATATACAGGTTTGCGTTGGTGTGTCACTGGACACTGTCTGGTGATAGGCATAATGTAAAGATTATTGGTCATACTGT
>NW_017802425.1:654791-656546 GCF_001625305.1 Branchiostoma belcheri | reverse complement strand
AAAATTCAGTGCAAAAGAGAAACCCCGATAAAAAAGCCTAAAAACACACTAAAAATACCCCCAAAACCCAAACCTCTGCTTGGAGAGTACTAGATTTTAGGTTTGTCTTGAAAGAATTTTATTTTGAGATATCAGGGGTCGAAATAGATTTTGGGGCCAACTTGCACTGGTGCAAATGAAAAGAAAAATACTTGCACCGGAAGAAAAATAGTTGCACCCTCCAAAAATACAGAAGTGATGGGAAACATCCGCTGGCAGCGACGTAGATAGTAACCTTCTGTTACTTACAAAAAATGAAGAAAAACTTCATGGATTCTGGTTTTGTTCCTTTCCACTCCAGTTCTTTATTAATTAATATTATTGGGTAATTCTACAGGTAGTAACAGTGGATAAAGCAAACTTGCACCATGGTGCAAGCAGGCAAAAAATTAGTTGCACGACACCAAATTTACTTGCACCAAGTTGCACACAGAGGGTTATTTCGACCCCTGGATATTATATACTAGAACATGCATCTACATACTAAGTATGTTATTTGCTCTGTAGACAAGGTATCTAAAGCCACAAGGAATGTAATGTTTAACTGTATGGACATCAACCATAAGTTTGGATTATTGCGGTAATGCCATCTACACGTAAATTCTACCTTGTGGAAAACAGGGATGCAGTTTTAAAGCTCATCCAGCTGTAGGGAGGAGGGTTCCAAGCGCAGATGGGACCTCAGCTGGGGAGCAGCAATGGGAGGAAGGCCAACACTCAGATGGGTTCATGTAGAGATTAGAAAACAGTCGCTGTGTTTGTAGTTCATAATTAGTGAGGGTTTCAGATTAGAAAACAATTACACATTTGCAATGCTTGTACTATTGTACATGTAGTTCGCGATTCAATGTGTTTGCTTGAGATTGGAAAACAATTACAGTACTGTGTAATGTTTGTAGTTGGATGTGTTGGCTTGAGATTGGAAAACAATTTATCTGTTTGTAGTTCCCTGTGTTTTCTGGAAATTGGAAAACAATTACAGTGTTTGTAGTTTTATTTGTCTGTAAAACTGGAAGAATGAGAATAATTGCAGTATTTAAAGATGGAAATCAATGATATTGTTAAAAGACCGAGATGAAAATGAGTGTAGTGTTTGTTGTTTGATGTATGGAATTAGTGGGAAAAACAGTCACAGTGTACCTGTAGTTGGAAATTTGGAAAACAATTGCTGTGTTTGTAGTTTGAGTTGTTTCAGGAAATGTGAACGCAAGTTGTGATGTTTGGAGATTGGAAAACAATGATTGTTTGTGTTTCCCAGCTGAAGCCCTGCAGAGTGGAAACAATAGTCGTCAGATTACTTATAATATATATGCAGATGTTTCAAAGAGAGCAGCTACTGCATATTCAGGACCCTCCAAGCTACCTGCAAATACAGGGAGCAAATATAGCTGATTCCTTAAACAACATGCTAGATCACTGCTCAGTGTTCCGACAGCAGTTCTGATAGAAGAGGGCCTGCAAGGGGGGGGTAGTGATTACGAATTACGCAAAATTTTCGCCGCCTATTATGAATTACGTTAAACTTTCAGAGCTGATTACGACTTTACGATTTGCGGCTAAGGCCATGTTGATTTGATTATATGGATGACATCCGCGCGCGCATGAATTTTCGGCCGTTTCCAAAAAAAAAAGTTTTCAACCATACTGTAAATCGTACAAAACAGTTGCAAAATGAGCAAAAATATACCATAAAATACAAAAAAAATTAATAAAAAG
>NW_017802425.1:650378-654771 GCF_001625305.1 Branchiostoma belcheri | reverse complement strand
CTCTTTTTACAGGGTCGTACCTGACCTGCAATCAATCAATCGATTTGTGCTCCTACAGTGTAAAGAAAAGCACCCCCAGTTTCCCAACTGCTGTGCTGTACCAGAGAGGATGATTAGATCCTGTCGTAACTGCCACTCAGCATTTGAAAGGAAAGTTTGTTTCAGTGAGGATGAGTATGCAGGGCGCGCGCGCCTGTCGAAATGAGAAAAGTAAAGGAGGTGGCCAGGGAAGACGGAGATTGCCATTCTCAGCTGGGCAATAAAGGAGCTGCAGTCAGCTTAGTGAGTAAACCTTCCGCAATCAATACAGCAGGAGGAGCAGCAGCTGGGCTGGGAGAGCTCTGATTGGTCCTGCTCCATTGCATCTGCAGATGGAGACTCCAAAGGGCACCCTTCTCCCTTTCCCTGCAGCTGTGGAAGTACTGGTGGGGTGGGGTGGGGGGTGGCAACCTGCAGTGTGACAACTTTGTTAGAACATCTGCAACAAAGTAATATGTGCTTTTACCTACCATGGTATATGGTGGAGGAATAATGGCAGTCAAGCTAGATTTTATGTATTTGACCAGGGCTTTAGCCATTTTTACAAAATATTGTTACCGGTTGTTAAGTGCTCACACACTGTTTACAATTACACTATACTGTTCCCAACCTGCAAAATTAAAAACTTTACAGAGAATTGTCGCCTGTGGACACTTGTTTTGTATTGCAGTAAACATTTTGTGTCAGTGTTATTCAGGCAAGCTTACAGATTGCAGGCTGTATGGTTCTGCCCCTGAAAATAAACCTGACTTTATCCTGACTATTTATGCACATCCCTGATATAAGTCTGCAGGAAGTTATAGATAGTTATTGTGATTGTAAGAATAGAAGGAATAGATTTGATGTGTGTATAAAGTTAGAACTTAGATGCAATTGATTGGCCAATTTTCAGAATGAATAGACACTGAATGGAAACCTGACACTAGTTACCAACAGGGCTAAGGTTACTGTATAGGTGAAAGCTTGCTTTGGGTATTGATCTCCAAGCAGATGTTGGATTAATTAATATGCTAGTAGATAAATAAATGTTGAAATAAATACATTGGGTAGCTGAAACGTGTTTAGCAAAGTTGGCCAATTAGACTGAAAAATATTATGCCAGAGGAGTACACTTGGCAGTGTTGTAGTGTTTTCAGCAACCTATTGGACTCTGGTACAGACTAGGGGCACCAGTGACCCAGTACAAGATTGATGTGCCATTCCTGGTTATGAATGGGTGCTGTGTTTAATGTACAGAGAGACAGGTTGGGAAGGTCAGTTGTGGTGTTGTCTTACAGCCATGACCTGACCCCAGGGTCACAGGTCAGACTGAGATGTCTGTCAGGTCTCAGGCATTAATCATTCTTTACCTTGTGGTCTCAAGACTCTCAGGATGTTTCCTCCTGGTACTGGTGCAACTTGGGCAAAGAGATGAAGATTAAACTACAGTTGTAACAGTGGGGTTCAGGTGCCACCAGCTGACCAGTTCAACTGGTCTGGACCTCTCATTTTGGCAGTTACCATGCTGGGTTCGTGAGCTGGTGCTGGCAGAATTTGAATCCTGTGAGCCAGGAGACTTGACTGTACTGTGTTTCAGTGTCAGTGGCTCCCACACTGGGAATTGAACCCTGGCCTTCACGGTGAGAGTGTCAAGTCACCATGTACTAGCACAGGACTTTTGGACTGGTCAGTTCAGACCCTGGGTCTGGTGGTGGTGCTTGAACCCCACTGTTGCGCAGTACATACCAGTCACATCAGAGGTGGGAGGGGATGATAAGGACAGATAGAAAAGCCATTGTTGCAATGTCTACTAGTATTTTGCAGCTTGATGGATAGGGGATTGGTAGGACAGATGGAAGAGCCATTGTCTGGTTTTTAGGTTGGTAGGGGTTGAGTTAGACAGATGTAAAAGCCATTGTCCATTGTTGTAGGTTGCTGGACATCTGGGAAAGTGGCGGGAAGATTCAGGGTCAACAGTAGGAGCCAAACAAACAGTGGAACAAGTGTGTGCCCTTCCCTGGAGGGCAAAGGTCAAGATGATGAGGTTTCCATGAGGAGGCAGGGATGCTGAGATGTGTTTTCTTCACTCTAGTTAGATCTCTGAGAATGGGAGAACTAACAGATGGTACATTGACTAGTTTTTCTCCACCCAAAGTAAGTTTGAAATTCTGCCTGGCACAAATGTTATCATCTCTGTTGTACATGAGGTAATGTTATGAGGGTTGGTAGGGTGTGATCTCACTCTGGCTGTTCAGTATGGACAGTTATAATGTCCCGACCATAAATGTCTGGCTACAGTTCTTACGACCCACCCAGGGAAAGGGACGGAGTTTATGTCCAATAAAAAAGGGGCTAGATTTTAGGTTTGTCTTGAAAGAATTTTATTTTGAGATATTATATACTAGAACATGCATCTACATACTAGTATGTTATTTGCTCTGTAGACAAGGTATCCAAAGCCACAAGGAATGTAATGTTTAACTGCATGGACATCAACCATAAGTTTGGATTATTGCGGTAAAGCCATCTACACGTAAATTCTACCTTGTGGAAAACAGGGATGCAGTTTTAAAGCTCATCCAGCTGTAGGGAGGAGGGTTCCAAGCGCAGATGGGACCTCAGCTGGGTAGCAGCAATGGGAGGAAGGCCAACACACAGATGGGTTCATGTAGAGATTAGAAAACAGTCGCTGTTTTTGTAGTTCTTAATTAGTGAGGGTTTCAGATTAGAAAACAATTACAAATTTGCAATGCTTGTACTATTGTAGTTCGCGATTCGATGTGTTTGCTTGCGATTGGAAAACAATTACAGTACTTTGTAATGTTTGTAGTTGGATGTGTTGGCTTGAGATTGGAAGACAATTTAACTGTTTGTAGTTCCCTGTGTTTTCTTGAAATTGGAAAACAATTACAGTGTTTGTAGTTTTATTTGTCTGTAAAACTGGAAGAATGAGAATAATTGCAGTATTTAAAGATGGAAATCAATGATATTGTTAAAAGACCAAGATGAAAATGAGTGTAGTGTTTGTTGTTTGCTGTATGGAATTAGTGGGAAAAACAGTCACAGTGTACCTGTAGTTGGAAATTTGGAAAACAATTGCTGTGTTTGTAGTTTGAGTTGTTTCAGGAAATGTGAACGCCAAGTTGTGATGTTTGGAGATTGGAAAACAATGATTGTTTGTGTTTCCCAGCTGAAGCCCTGCAGAGTGGAAACAATAGTCGTCAGATTACTTATAATATATATGCAGAGAGCACACACACACACTTAGTTCCTCCCGTGCAAGGCACATTGGGCAGCAAGTCTTCTTGAGAGCAGCTACTGCATATTCAGGACCCTCCAAGCTACCTGCAAATACAGGGAGCAAATATAGCTGATTCCTCAAACAACATGCTAGATCACTGCTCAGCGTTCCGACAGCAGTTCTGATAGAATTTAGTTCCAGTTATTTACTTACTCTTACTAGTAGTAACTGAGCACTAGTGGGGAAATGTTACTGCATATTCCTATTTATATAGACCCCATTCATACCAGACTTATATTTAGCAGTTTCAACCGGTTTTTAAAAAAAACCTGTTTTTATTTAGCCTAGTGTGAATGCAATCCAACCGTTTTTTTTAGGGGTTTAATTTAAATCCGATTTTCATAAACCACCTTGGAATCAGCATATGAAACCTGGTCGGCAGATGAGACCAAGCTCCTGATATGTATTTTTGGAGAGCAGGAGTCGCCAAAAAAGCTGTTGGGAGGGGGAGGGGGGCTGTACTGAGACAAAAATGTTTACCTGGAAATTTCAGTCAAGTTGGGGGAGCATGGTTTCTCGAAGATAACGGAGCAGTACCACGGTAAGATCGGGAGGAATGGTTATTCAAACTGCAATCATGGCAGATAAATTGGATATTCACCGTACAGGATTTTTACAAAACCGGTTAAATATGTAAAGTCTGGTATGAATGCTAGAGGTTTTAGCTGGGTTTTCCCTCGCTAATTTATTATTCAGACAGAAATCCCTGCCCTATAATTTATTGTTTTCCAGGGAAAGTGACTTTCCCCTGTGTTTGTGGCCGGTAAGCAGGTGTGAATGTCAGGCGAGCCATTCTGCCGCCATCCCCGCTGATAAACCGCCATGTTGACGGCCTGAACTTTCCTTATTTCCCACAGTTGCTCTGCAACGAGCATTTCAGAAAGCCCGCGACGTGCGGGAATAAAACATGACATTTTGCTGTGCAGGTGAGCGCTGCTCCCCTCTACTCCATTGCAAACCGTTTAAGGGGCATAACGGCCTTTTAATGGGACGTACCATTAGCAGGGAGGTGTGGCTGCAAAGATAAGCACCTCCTGAAATGCCAGCTGGCTCTGTCAGAACCTCCACCGTACT
>NW_017802425.1:636610-650358 GCF_001625305.1 Branchiostoma belcheri | reverse complement strand
CGTTAAACTTTCAGAGCTGATTACGACTTTACGATTTGCGGCTAAGGCCATGTTGATTTGATTATATGGATGACATCCGCGCGCGCATGAATTTTCGGCCGTTTCCAAAAAAAAAAGTTTTCAACCATACTGTAAATCGTACAAAACAGTTGCAAAATGAGCAAAAATATACCATAAAATACAAAAAAAATTAATAAAAAGTATACCAATATCGTAGAATGCCAAAATCAAACGAAAAAAGACGAAATTGTACAGAAATGAACTTGAAGACTAGATTATTCGCCAAACCATATTCTGTGCCATTTGCTCAACCCTCATGACCACGTAGATTTCATAATGAAAAGAACTTTTTTTTTGCAAAACTTTTTTTTTATTCGCACGCGCGCATCAGTTTTGGGGCTCCCGGAGGATGTCATCCATATAATCAAATCAACATGGCCTAATGTCCAATTACGAATCACGTTGATTTTTGGGGAGGCTGCCTACGAATTACGAAGTCTAAAACGGCCTGATTACGCCTTACGAAAAAGGGCTTGCAGGCCCTCATAGAATTTAGTTCCAGTTCTTTACTTACTCTTAGACTAGTAGTAACTGAGCACTAGTGGGGAAATGTTACTGCATATTCCTATTTATATAGACCCCATTCATACCAGACTTATATTTAGCGGTTTCAACCGGTTTTTCAAAAAACGGTTTTTATTTAGCCTAGTGTGAACGCAATCCAACCGTTTTTTAGGGGTTTAAATCCGATTTTCTAAAACCACCTTGGAATCAGCATATGCAACCTGGTCGGCGGATGAGACCAAGCTCCTGATATGTATTTTTGGAGAGCAGGAGTCGCCAAAAAAGCTGTTGGGAGGGGAAGGGGGGCTGTACCGAGACAAAAATATTTACCTGGAAATTTCAGTCAAGTTGGGGGAGCATGGTTTCTCGAAGATAACAGCAGTACCATGGTAAGATTGGGAGGAACGGTTATTCAAACTGTAATCATGGCAGATAAATTGGATATTCACCGTACAGGATTTTTACAAAACCGGTTAAATAAGTAAAGTCTGGTATGAATGCTAGAGGTTTTAGCCAGATTTTCCCTTGCTAATTTATTATTCAGACAGATATCCCTGCCCTATAATTTATTGTTTTCCAGGGAAAGTGACTTTCCCCTGTGTTTGTGGTCGGTAAGCAGGTGTGAATGTCAGGCGAGCCATTCTGCCGCCATCCCCGCTGATAAACCGCCATGTTGACGGCCTGAACTTTCCTTATTTCCCACGGTTGCTCTGCAACGAGCATTTCAGAAAGCCCGCGACGTGCGGGAATAAAACATGACATTTTGCTGTGCAGGTGAGCGCTGCTCCCCTCTACTCCATTGCAAACCGTTTAAGGGGCATAACGGCCTTTTAATGGGACGTACCATTAGCAGGGAGGTGTGGCTGCAAAGATAAGCACCTCCTGAAATGCCAGCTGGCTCTGTCAGAACCTCCACCGTACTCTTGGATGTGGGACCTTTGCTGGAAATGTGAAAGGTGACTTACAGTGCAGAAGGACAATAGTGGAAGGGATTGTGGGATATGTACTAGAAGGGTTGGCTGCAGTTGTGGACATCGTTTGAACTTTGAAGGTTAGTCTGTGAACTGTGATGTTGTACATGCATCAGGATTGCAGCCACACACGTGCAGGTAGCAAAGGCTATTCTGTGTAAATGTAGCACAGAAATTCTCTAGAAATGTGGCGAAGGAATCTCTGGAAATGTGGCACAAATTCAGCATAAATGCAGCGAAGAAAACGTTTGCAAATACTGTGGCAAGAAGAATTCACTGACAAAGGGGAAATGTAGCAAACAGTCACAGACAAGCTGACCTGTACAGGTGTGACAGGGAATGAACAGAAGACTTCTTTCACCTGCCTGGCAAGTTTCATGTTTGAAAGTCTTCACAGACTAGTTAGTTTGTAAAGGTGCAAAAAGACGCCTCCTCCAAATTGGCCGAGGAGGAGCCAGATTGCAACAGCAAACTACATCACACATTAACAAACACAAACAAACATGGAGGAACTCTAATGTGAGACATTGACAGGTGGCTTTTGTGCAGGGCAGGAGGAATTCTGTAGAAATGTAGCCAACTACTTACTGACAGGTCTGACATGTGGGGACGGATTCACAGACATGTTGTCTTGTACAGGTGTGAAGAAACAAAGTGTTAGAGACATTGACAGACAGGTTTGTGAGGCATGGACATTGGGCTACATACTGTTCACAGAACTCCAGAGAAGGGAGTAAGTGAAACTGGGCTGGATGCCAGCGTCAGTTTGAGTCAGTGCTTGTGGAGAGGTTTTGTGTCCAGTAGAACCGTTGGTCGATAGCCCCACTCGTAGGACAATCTCCTTTCTGTTGTTATACGGGGCCAGAGGTCGCCTATTGTTCCTGTTTGTTTATAGTACTAGAAACAGTGTGGCGAGGCGCGGGCGCGAACAGAGCAGCCATTGTACGACACACGGAGATCGAAACGGATCCGATTGGCCAGAAACGTAACACCTATTGTCAACGTCACTCCTTTTACTTCTGATCTGAAGCCGACTAATCTTACTTTACAACTGACGCAACCCGATCAGTCCTTAACACAAGCACCAGGTAGAACTGGTCCTTTGTCTCTCCTGCGTTATTATTTTGGCAACCTGCAGACAAAGTTCTGACTGTTCAGGATATAATTTTGAACAGGTCCAGTCATAGGGGGAACAAACGGCCTATAGATGATGTGATTTCCTCCTCAGACAGTCAGGAAAGTCAAGTGCCCATGCCTGTTTCATGGTCCTGGGGCTGCATTACTCACTTCCCCTTGTCCATCAGTGGGTTTCACCATCCTGTCCTGGTGAACACACTCTGTCTGAAGCCAGGTCCAAAACCTCTGTTCAAGAACATCGAAGGAGTGTTTTGCCAAGAGTCAGGTAATGAAGAGTTTTGGATCTCTGGTTCACTGGGGTTGGCAGGGTTTGAGCTATGCTGCTTTGAGATAAGTGAGGCTACCAGACTTCAACGGGTTGTAGGAAAGCAGTAGTACTAGAATGTACTTGAAATTGCCAAATAAACAGAATGATATGTGAAAAGAGTTGGCTGGCCATAGGAGTACACTTTGGCACATTATAATTTTAGTCAGACTGTCTTATATGGCCAATTTCAAATTTTCTACTATTTTCTAGCTATCTATTGCAGCCTGATAGAGACTAATAACTGAATTTGGCAGGGTGAGAGTATGCTGAGTAATTGGCATCATTCCTAGCTTTCAGGTTAGGAGGTTATTATGACAGAATAACTTGATTAATTGGCTCAGTTCAAGCACTTCCTTCCTGTAAGTTTCACCTTTCTGTGGTTCTCTTGTGTGTTCAAATGATTGTTTGAAAGTTTGCCTAGATTTGGGTGATTAGGTAAGGGGACCAGACTGCTAAGAAGGCAGACAGGACGGCTCAGTTCAAGTTCAAGTACTTCCTTCCTACAAGTTAGGTTCTGCCATGGTTCAGTAAGTTTCTGTGGGATGAAGGTTTAATGAGGCTGTTTAGGATGAGAGGGATGGACAGTTGGATTTTAGGCAATGAGGTCAACTTTAAAAGGGCAGCTATGCAAATAATTTATAAAATCAGTATGAGAAAAAGAAAGTTTTTAAAATCTATTTTGAGATGTTTAGGCATGCCAGCCAATATTGCCCATTAAACACTCTGTGTCATGGTTCAGTGGTTTTCTGTAGATAATGATGGTTTGGTTGTTTCTGTTGAATGACTGGCTTTCCTTTCCTTGAAGTCTTTGGCCCCGTTTACACGTGTGTCGTTTATATGTGTCAGGCATGGAATGATGCGCTCGCAGGCGGGATTTTTTAGTGTGTAAACAATCTCTGCCACCGCTGCGCGGCAGTTTTCTTGTGGCACCTCTTGGATGTGGCACAGAAAAATGACGCGCGGTGCTGCACGGTAGTGGTGGAGGTTGTTTACACGCTAAAAAATCTGGCGAACAAAATGCGCAGTGTGGTGCCACGCGCACGCATCGTTCCATGCCCGACACACACAAACGACGCACGTGTAAATGGGGCCTATTTAGTCATGTTTTTCATTGTTTTAACTTTGTACATACAGCTTAACCCAGTAACCTACACCGATCTGGTGTCATTTAATGGTTGTGTGTTTTTTGAACATTAAATGTTCAAGAAACAATGATTTTTGTAAAGTTCATCTAGCCGTTAGCAGAACACCTGTTTCTGTGCTTGTCCAGGTATTTCAGGATTACCTGAGATAAATCCAGGTGAGCTGAACAGGTGAATTCTGATCAACAACAACACACTTGCTTTTATGCAAATAACAAAATCTCAACCAATGAGTTGTGTCGTATGTTGTACAATTGATTAGTTTTGAAAAACTGATACAGGTGCTGCTCACTAGTTCAAGCTGTTAATTGAAGTTCCTGTACCCTCCATGAACCATGTCTGCTGCCTGGTTGTTTTATGGTGTAATTCTGTGGCAGGCTCAGCTGTGTGAGGTTCTCTGTAAGCCGCCCGAGGTGTTAAATGTACTGGAAAGACGTGCTGTTTAGATTGAAGTGCACTTTCCCTGCCAGTAAGGTCCCAGCGCGCTGTCGAACCACAGACTTTGAGTGACTAGCGGCCATTTCTGTCCTCGTTTCTTTAATTGGAACCAGGAAAGTCTCCTGGTAAAGTCTCGTCTCGACCATCGGTTATTGGATTTTCTGGCAGGAGAAGAGAGAGCTATCGGGTACCGCTGTGGTAAAGGCATCAAATCGATCAGCAACGATTGTTTTTGTGCCTTTAAAGCCCCTTGGAGGGCTATTTGCAGTGGTGTCAGTTTCATCCGTTATCATGTTTGTCTGTAGGATATTCATAACGTAGAAATGCCTGTGGGGAATCATGAGCAAGCTTAGCGGAATGGCGGGCAGGAGCGCTGCACACGATGTGATTGGTGCTGCTGGGGTTCGTAAATGTTCTGGGCATTAGTAGAACATCACTGCAGCCAACATCAAGGCAAGATCCGATCGTGTAATCATAGCGTACTACGGCGTTCTCTTTACTTGTGGCTGAGAGCCCCCTTTTTACCCTGATGGATTCACTGCAGTGAACAAGAAGAGTTTTTTCCTACCCTTCAGAAAGGGCATCTGTGTGGAGGGATCTGACCTGGTTCAGTAATGGGGAGAGAATGGTAGATGAAGATGTCAGTGGCTCGACTTGCATCATCCAAAACTATGTCAGGTGAAGAATGGGCGTGTCAGGATTGGGCACCTCTGATTGGTTGGTTGCTCCGTATGGATGCTGGATGTGATGATGAGAAGGTCCAGACTGTTTATTATGACCCAGTCCAAGATTTGGAAGAAGCTGTTCCTCTTGTGGTGATAAAACACTACACAGTCATTCGATTATTACCTGAATTCCTCGAAAACAGCTTCAATAAATTTTTTTAAATCACCAAATAAATGTGCATCTCTCATCAACCATGTTATTGTTGCCTTATAGAACTGGAGTTTGACTGGTTTCTTGTCCTGTGTGTTACAGGTGGTTGTGAAGACGTTAGGTCGGCTGCTGGACATCTCCCACCCGATCTGTGTGAAGCAGTGGTGAAACGACTCTCCAGTGCCGACGCAGGCTGGGACTGGCAGCATGAGGAGATCCTAACAACTCCTACAGATATCCAGTAAGTGAGGGAAACAGATGGATCTCTGTTCCTTGATGCTTATGCAAGTTTCAGTTGTAATCAGATGTAAGGAAAGTATTGCCTAGGTGCCATCCTGTATTAGTTTTGAAAAACTGATACAGGTGCTGCTCACTAGTTCAAGCTGTTAATTGAAGTTCCTGTACCCTCCATGGCTCCCACACTCCCATTCTCCCTAAGAAATTTAGGAGTCCTGGGATACGAATAGGATGGCACCCAGGCTAAGTAAAGTGTTCTCCACTGTGTTGTAAAAGGTAAGTGTACATGTACATGTATGTAGAGGTTGAAAGTAGAAGTCTTCATAAAACACAAAGACCGTGTCTCCAGGTTCAACAGTACATGTATTTGAAGTAGCCTGCAAATATGTGACTCGATCCAGGAAAAGTTTGGGCCCATTTCTGTACCAGTCTGAAGACCCTTGCACATATCAGAGCACATCTCTGCAGGTTTATTTTGCTATCTGTTTCATTATCAAGCTTGAGAATGTCCTAGCAAATGATTGATGTTGCTTGATGTAGCAGCAGTAACCGCCTTTTGATAACCTGATCACAACCCTCTGATAGCCTGACCACTGTACTGCTGGTACATATCCCTACATTACTCCTCGTTGCATGCTTCTCGTTAGCGCTGCTCAAACCTTGATATTCCGATGAGCTCCGAGGCACAGAACATCGCACTACCAAATTGCCTTTTGATGATCGGACATCAGCCGTTAAACAGCACATTTGGGGTAATTTACCACATTTGTCTCTTGGCAAGTTGGTGACAGTTGAAGAGATTTTCTGTCAGGTCCGGATACATGATCAGATTCACAGAACATCACCTTACAAAATTGCTCTTTGATTACCACATAACAGCCATTAAAGGCAATGCATTTGCAACGATTCACTGATGACTTTCTGCTCACAAGTTGAGTTCAATGCAGGATAAATTAGTAGTTTTTCTTGGTGGAGCAATTAAACTGATCTCCATCGCAAAAACTGGACTGGAATTTTGGACTGAATCACTCAGCTTATCTGACCCAATCGCTCAGGACACATGACTTCAATGCATGAATAAGGTTGTTGGAAGTTGATATCCCTCCCGTCCTCTCACAAAATAGTCATGTACAGCATCCAACGTTGACTTCCAGAACCCCAAAGTTCAATAATGTCGTTCACCATTTCAGCTGAACTTAATGCTTCCAGCTTTTCTGTCAGTTCTTGATACACGAGGATAAGAAGATTGTCCGTGTTGCAGTCCTAAGTTTGCCATAAGTTCAATTGTGTTGGTAAGTTTTGTTATTTCCTCAGTTTGCATGCAGTTAGGAAATGCTACATCAAGTACCGTACTCCATGTCGGGTACGATAAGGCTTCCAAGGTCATGCAGAACGTGCCAAGGTCATGAATACATATGTAGCAGTGTGCGAACTGCCATCTCCCGGGCTTCGCCACATCTTTAACTGCCGCTTTGAAAATCTGTGCTCAGGGGCACCGTTAATCAAAATGCCACGGGATGTAAACTTTACGTGCCTTTTCTGAGCCAGGGTTGTGAATTATACATGGCCCTGTCGTTATCCAAAGGTGAGCATACCTGTGCTCATACCTGGATGTGTTGTCGGGTCTTCACAGGTGTGCAATTTTCCACTTCAGGGCCCACCGTACAGGTGTGATCATCAGAAGGTGTTCTGTGCTTGGACACAAGACGTGGCAGTCATTATTATAGGATTTTGCTAAATTTGAGGAAAGGTTTTATCTGAAAGGTTTTGTTTGGATGCTTTGGATTTGTGAACTTCAAGGTGTTTTTTCCCATTCCCGACTTTCTCAGATGCATCAAATAGCTTCAACCTGAGAAGCACTTGTGGGCTTTGTTCTATTTATATCTTCAAAATCTGATTCTCCTTTGTGTGAAAAATGTTGTTACTGTTTGATCTTTGAAGGTTAAGTTCTTTCCACGAAACCACATTTTTCTCACCGGACAACAGACAACATTTCGGCATCTTGAAAGAACTAAACTGATGAATCAACGCAGCGTGGCCTGTTGTACAGTGATCCTCTGGTTTGTAGGGGTTTTGGAAGGAAACATGGATGGTGGATACTACCACATTTTTCTCACCTGGCAAAGTTTTGGCAACTTGTCAGAATATTTGTCAGAAACTTGTCATAAAGATGATTTGGTGCCCCAAAAACTTTATTTACCATTGACATCCTAACATGATGAAGCTATACTTCTGGTTGAAAGAGTTTTTGATAGAAATATGAATGTCACATAAGCTTTCCTGTTGTACCATGGAGAAGTGATTTGTTGTGATAGGGTTTATGGTCTGTAATGGGGAGGTTTATGGTGAGGAGGGATTAAAATCTGTGCCCCGAGGTTGTCTCAGATGGATGGAAATAACCACAGAACATCAGGTGAGTTATAGAACTAACTTCTGCCAAGACAAGGATGTTACAGTTGTACTACTACTAGCATTCACTTCTTGTTAGTAGAAACGTCCAAACCAAAGTCAACTTGCAGATCAAGTGAAAAAACAGCAGTTAATAAATATAATCTCTCCTTGGCCAATAATGTAAATCATGAAAAATATAGAGGTACTCATTGTATATTGACGAAAAGGTTGATAATGTGCGTGTATGATGTTTTTTAAGCACCATGTCCAAGACAATGAACTGAAATTGTGGTCACGACGTCAGCTCGACTGTTGGTTGTTTGCGTGACTCTGCGACCATTTGTCCTCTCTCAGAGTCAGACAACAGTTTCACATGGCGCCTGTAAGATATGAAATGCCATTAATCCTGGTGCGCAGTCGCCAGTCGGGTGGAGTCATCACCATGGAGATGGTGTTCAGCTGACTCACCCTGGTAACGGCAACTTCCTGTTCTCCGGCCAACCATTGCCGTGGTCACTGCTGCATTTATGAGAAGGCTTGCTGGGAAATAAAAACTCTTGTTATGCGGAATGGCAGTCGGATGAGTTTGTGAGTGAATAAATGGCTGTAGAAGGTCTTTCTGGCATGTTTTATCGGGACAGTTTATTTTTGCGGCCATTTGTTAGCACCTCCTAATGTGGAGACTGAATTGAAGCTGGTTAAAATGACATCATGGTCCCTTGGGAGAACCTTGTTAACAGATTGTAGATAAGTGGTTATGGTTGTGACACGCTAACAGTTTTACAGCCGCCCGTCACAGAAAGGCTGTCATTGTCGACCCGTCATTCTGTTAATTGTAGACTTTGGGTTGTGTCGCTCATAAAGCTGTCATTATCCTGGTTGGATGGATTGAGGAGTGAGGACTGCTGGTAATAAGGACATTGATGGAGGTTTGAGGAGAACTGATTGAAAGAAGGGAGGATATTGGGGGAGCAGCGAGCAGCGACTACTCTCCACCATCCAGTTTTAACCTTCAGCTTGCTATGTAGCACCAAATCTTCATTTATTATGGGGTCAGGTAGCAGGGAGAAGGTTTAAGTGACCTTGGTCAGCAACTCCCCACCAAAATAAGGGCTGTTGTAGCAAACATACAACAACTTCTTTTGTTGTAATGTTACGTTTTAGCATCATTGTTGGGTTTTGGCGGGAAAGTTTCCAAGCTCTATATCACTGGCCCTGAGCCAGCCGACCTTTAGGTCACCTGCGAAAGGTGTGCTGTTATGATTTGTGTTCAATCACTGGAAACGTGGGAAAATCAACAACCTGCAATATAACTTGACAATGTGTCTTATAACCTATCAAACTATGACTCAAACTGGATACTAGGAAAGATTTGAAATCAGTGACTGGATATTTAGGAAATGGACACTACCGGTAACTCTCTTCTCTGGACTGTTTGGTTGAATTGTTTTGTTGTCAGTTTTTGGCGGGAAACTTTCCCAGGCCAGTGTGTTGGCCACTTGCCAGCCGACCTTGGGGTCACAGCAGAAAGGTCATTTGTTGTGACTCTGAACTAGCGATTGGAAACTTGGGAAGCTTATATTTAATGTCTCAAACATTACTCTCCCTTTCTGTTGCTGACTGGCGGAAATGGTCTCCTTCTATCAGAACATTATGCCTGCCCCAGTCCCTGTGACTAATCGTTCCTGGCTAACAAACCAGTAGGTTAATGAACTGTCAGACCCCGGGACAATAGGATTATATATACTGACAAACACACCCTCTATTGTGCCACCAGGTGAGTGGGCCATTGTCCTACCTGCCCATTATGTGCCTGTTGTGTTGGGATACTGATACACTGGGCTTAGGTGGTTCTCAGGTGGACTAGTCCATTCATCTGTCGGTGGGTGAGATTTTAGCTGAAGAAAATTTAGACCAAACCGTTGCACTTTCCTCAATGCGAAGGAAAGTAAACCAAAAAGATTTTTATAATAAAACAGTGCTTACAATAACCACAGTTTTAGAGCTTACTTGAACAAATGCTAATGTTTGGTTTGGTTCAGTTTCCCCTTTATTTCATCTCCAATGGCTTGAACCCTACTATAATTGGGACTCACCTTGGCAAAATGCCAACAGCAACAAACCCCAAACTGGCCTATAAACATCTTCAGGGCCTGTGAAAGGCTGGCGTGACAATCTTCTTAAAAGCACCCAGGATAATACCGGACAATGTGTCTGTCTAAAAGGGGCCTGAAAGAGCAGATTTGTCTGAGGTTAAGGAGAGAGTGAACACCTGTCCAACTCCCGGGCAGGTAAGAACAGTGCTGCATTCTGTTCTGACATTGGGAAGGAACAAGGTCGTAAGGCAGGCAGGTGGGTTTGAGCTTTACAAAGCTATGTCGTGCCAGAGTTAAAAAATTCACAATGGGTTGGTCATTTCCACTGGCCTGAACTAGCTTTTTACTGGCCCGTGACCATGATCCAAAACTGAACTGCATGGTGTTTCCAATTTACATGTCTGTTAGTGTTACTTTTCCTCAGCAGTTTCTTGTTTCCAAGGGAATGTTTTGTAGTGAAGTAGAGACTGTTTTTGTGTGTCTGTTTTTATGTGTCTGTTATTCCACTGTACATGTACTTGGCAGTCAGCAGCCCGGTCTGTGTGAGGATGTTTGGTGTTACTGTATGTAGAGCACAGGAGCTAGGAGGCTACAGAGATAGAGGAATGGGTTTGTTTTGATCAGCTGTGGTGCAGTGCTTCTTTTCATGAGGAAATGAAACAAGAAACAGTTCTGTCTTCTGAGTAAAAATGATATGCTGAGTTATGTTATCAATATCATTTTCATCAATAATGTCATTCTATAAAGTATATTTACTTTTACCATGGTGGTTCAAGGAGTACCCTAGTATCAGGACACCTGTTGCTTGGCCATTTCCTGTACAAAATAAAATGTTAGACACTAAAATCCAGGAACACTTGTACATTAGTAGTTCAACCCTGTCTTTCCCCACAGTGAGGTCCAGGTGTGTATTACACATTGCAATTGTGCACCCGGCTATTTTTATCACCACTAAAAGGCACTTCAGCTGCAGACCCCACAGTTCAGATTTTATGCGATCCTTTTCCTCCTGATGGTAAAACCCAGGAACAGGATTGCTCAACATGAGGCCAGACCAATTTATTTCCTTGGTTCTGTCACACATTTTAAAGAGGCCAACAGAGGTCGGAGAGGACAACATAAATCTGATTACATGTACACTCAGTCCATGAAACTGTGTGTACCGAGGTACAAACTGCCCTCTTAGGCTCTGTTTTCCAGTGTGGCATTACTGCCTATTCATTTACTCTTGCAGTGGTTTTATTTTACGGTAGAATGGAAGTCAGTTTTCCCAGTGTTAATGGTTGAAACAGTTCTGTAATACATTGGTCATGCAAGGATGACATATTTGGATTGTCATGAATTTGTGTTGGAAAGGTCACTGTGAAAACTGAAAATTAGAACCAGTGTTTCCAAGATATTTATTTGTGGAAAACCTGACAACCAACAGATTTAACTGGTGTGTCTGGATGTTCAGGTGGGGTAGGCAGAACTGTTTGGCCCGAGTGCGCAGACCTGAGGTTCAGGTGCAGCCTGGGCGGAACTAATTGCACGCTAAGCTAGTTTAGCACCACTAAAAGGAACGGCCTTTCCCGTAACGGCTCTCCCAGAGAACGTGCCCTGCAGCCTGGAATGATAAAATGTTTGCCTCAGATTGAGAGAGAAGTTGTCTTTCCTCAATTTCCCACTTTTTGTTAATAGAAATATCATTCTTCCTGCTGAGTCAGCCTGATATGGGGTTTTCGTGCCAAATTTGCTGCAGGGAGGGGGAGTTATATGATACATGTATTGTTACTTTTCTATACAAACTTCATTTAGAAGTGCAGAAAATCTCATCATCTGTCCCTTAGTCTGGCTGAGCATTGGGATACCACAGATACATGGTCTCCTATACATGTAGTTCAGTTCTACCTACTGGCTTTTTGTTCTGTTGAAATTACCCATGCCTCTGTTTTGTCAGGCGATGTTAGTACACGGGGTGTTATATATCTTCCAGTGAATTGCATAAGACAGCTTAACCTCTGCTGCAGCGATCGCAGGTCGGCGACCGATAAGCCCCCCCAAACTGATCTCTGATGGCACCAGCGATCCATTAGCCTGTCCTGAAAAATACATGTCTGCATCCATAATTCATTATACAACTTCAAGGGGTTCTGCTGCATAAAAGTGTATAACAGCTTCTCGGCCAGTACGTGGGATGATCTGTTTTTCTACAGATTTGGGATGTGTTATAAAAGAGTTTCCATGCTTTTTATTGAACAACATGAAAAAGTACAGGACAAGCTCTTTAATAAGCAAGCAGCTAATAAAGTAATATTAATGCCACCACTGGAAAAAGAAAATTATGTTCTTTATGGAAATAAATCATGTCATCTGTATCTTTGTCCTCCTCCCTCATGACCTCAATGAAAAAGCTACCAGGAGGCTGATTTGGGCATTTCATGCATTGAAAGACTTCAAAACTGTTCTAAAATCATATCAGTCAATAGCCATGTTCTTCCTGCCGCTGTCCCTCTGATTTCCCTCCCAGGTTTTCCCCTTTGCTCCAATGATATTGACTTCCCTGAATGCTTCTGTCAATTTCCATTTGGAGCAAGTCCAATATTTTCCTGCAAAATTCCATTTGGAATGATAAGATCTATATAATCAGCATGGGAATTTCTCCTCACTTGCACAATTTTTTTTATTGCATTGGATGATGTATTCAGTGCAATGATTTATGAGGTCAAAGTAATTTCCAAGCTTGGGCTGTTTTTGTATATCTTGTTCTTGGCATACTTTGCCTTAAGATGCAAGCCAGAGCCACAAGACTCCTTTGGCCAAGTACAAGAAGACAGTAAAGATAAGGTGTTTCTGGCAGCTGAAGTGAATTTCTTGAGGTGTGAAGAAGAAAGAACAGATCCTTTTAGATCTTACAGCATGACTTGGATGGAGGTGGAGTGGACTTCAAGTGTTTTCTTCTGACTGGAGAGTGTTGGGAGGTTGGGGATCTCCCCAGAAATGTAGAGTATGGTGGTGCTTGGGGTAAAACCACTGCAGGCAGCACACAGTATGGTCCAGGATACTGTCTGCCTCCTAGGGGTGGAAGTACATGTATAAGGATGTTGTCTTTTCAATACAAATGTAGACCGGAGCTACATGTAAGCTTGACATCTTATCTACATGTGAAAGTGTACTAAGGCCACTACAATTTAATTTGTTGGTTCTCAGATTTTTCCAGAAAAAATATGAAGCGACAGGGCGAAAAATAAAAACAGGGTTAGGCATCCTATTGTAGCCC
This sequence comes from Branchiostoma belcheri, assembly GCF_001625305.1. Classification (NCBI taxonomy): domain Eukaryota; kingdom Metazoa; phylum Chordata; class Leptocardii; order Amphioxiformes; family Branchiostomatidae; genus Branchiostoma; species Branchiostoma belcheri. The sequence continues at coordinate 636,940 of NW_017802425.1, read as the reverse complement.
CAAATGCAACTAAAGGAACCATGGAGTCAACACAAAAGGCTGGGTTAATACTCAAACAATGAACTTTGAACTTTTAATCAAGCCACTGCATTGATAGATGGAAAAACTGTAACAACTAGGAAGAAAATGACTTTCCTCAACTGTTGAGGGCAAAATATGAGAATTTTTTTTGCAAATCAGAAAAATGAAGGGGCGAACCATCAAATTAAATTGGTGTGGCCTAATCAGTAAAAAAAAGACTTGTCGAGAGTAAGTTAGTATGAAAGTGCTGGGATAACAGTAAGATCACAGGAGCTGCAGGTGTGAGTGGAGTACTAATAATACATGTAA
>NW_017802425.1:630070-636590 GCF_001625305.1 Branchiostoma belcheri | reverse complement strand
TTTCATCTCCAATGGCTTGAACCCTACTATAATTGGGACTCACCTTGGCAAAATGCCAACAGCAACAAACCCCAAACTGGCCTATAAACATCTTCAGGGCCTGTGAAAGGCTGGCGTGACAATCTTCTTAAAAGCACCCAGGATAATACCGGACAATGTGTCTGTCTAAAAGGGGCCTGAAAGAGCAGATTTGTCTGAGGTTAAGGAGAGAGTGAACACCTGTCCAACTCCCGGGCAGGTAAGCACAGTGCTGCATTCTGTTCTGACATTGGGAAGGAACAAGGTCGTAAGGCAGGCAGGTGGGTTTGAGCTTTACAAAGCTATGTCGTGCCAGAGTTAAAAAATTCGCAATGGGTTGGTACATGGTCATTTCCACTGGCCTGAACTAGCTTTTTACTGGCCCGTGACCATGATCCAAAACTGGACTGCATGGTGTTTCCAATTTACATGTCTGTTAGTGTTACTTTTCCTCAGCAGTTTCTTGTTTCCAAGGGAATGTTTTGTAGTGAAGTACTAGGCTACAGAGATAGAGGAATGGGTTTGTTTTGATCAGCTGTGGTGCAGCGCTTCTTTTCATGAATAAATGAAACAAGAAACAGTTCTGTCTTCTGAGTAAAAATGATATGCTGAGCTATGTTATCAATATCATTTTCATCAATAATGTCATTCTATAAAGTATATTTACTTTTACCATGGTGGTTCAAGGAGTACCCTAGTATCAGGACACCTGTTGCTTGGCCATTTCCTGTACAAAATAAAATGTTAGACACTAAAATCCAGGAACACAATGTACATTAGTAGTTCAACCCTGTCTTTCCCCACAGTGAGGTCCAGGTGTGTATTACACATTGCAATTGTGCACCCGGCTATTTTTATCACCACTAAAAGGCACTTCAGCTGCAGACCCCACAGTTCAGATTTTATGCGATCCTTTTCCTCCTGATGGTAAAACCCAGGAACAGGATTGCTCAACATGAGGCCAGACCAATTTATTTCCTTGGTTCTGTCACACATTTTAAAGAGGCCAACAGAGGTCGGAGAGGACAACATAAATCTGATTACATGTACACTCAGTCCATGAAACTGTGTGTACCGAGGTACAAACTGCCCTCTCACTAGAGTCTCAGACTCCTGACTCAGGCTCTGTTTTCCAGTGCGGCATTACTGCCTATTCATGTACTCTTGCAGTGTTTATTTTACGGTAGAATGGAAGTCAGTTTTCCCAGTGTGAATGGTTGAAACAGTTCTGTAATACATTGGTCATGCAAGGATGACATATTTGGATTGTCATGAATTTGTGTTGGAAAGGTCACTGTGAAAACTGAAAATTAGAACCAGTGTTTCCAAGATATTTATTTGTGGAAAACCTGACAACCAACAGATTTAACTGGTGTGTCTGGATGTTCAGGTGGGGTAGGCAGAACTGTTTGGCCCGAGTGCGCAGACCTGAGGTTCAGGTGCAGCCTGGGCGGAACTAATTGCACGCTAAGCTAGTTTAGCACCACTAAAAGGAACGGCCTTTCCCGTAACGGCTCTCCCAGAGAACGTGCCCTGCAGCATGGAATGATAAAATGTTTGCCTCAGATTGAGAGAGAAGTTGTCTTTCCTCAATTTCCCACTTTTTGTTAATAGAAATATCATTCTTCCTGCTGAGTCAGCCTGATATGGGGTTTTCGTGCCAAATTTGCTGCAGGGAGGGGGAGTTATATGATACATGTATTGTTACTTTTCTATACCTGTATTAGCTTTACAAACTTCATTTAGAAGTGCAGAAAATCTCATCATCTGTCCCTTAGTCTGGCTGAGCATTGGGATACCACAGATACATGGTCTCCTATACATGTAGTTCAGTTCTACCTACTGGCTTTTTGTTCTGTTGAAATTACCCATGCCTCTGTTTTGTCAGGCGATGTTAGTACACGGGGTGTTATATATCTTCCAGTGAATTGCATAAGACAGCTTAACCTCTGCTGCAGCGATCGCAGGTCGGCGACCGATAAGCCTCCCCAAACTGATCTCTGATGGCACCAGCGATCCATTAGCCTGTCCTGAAAAATACATGTCTGCATCCATAATTCATTATACAACTTCAAGGGGTTCTGCTGCATAAAAGTGTATAACAGCTTCTCGGCCAGTACGTGGGATGATCTGTTTTTCTACAGATTTGGGATGTGTTATAAAAGAGTTTCCATGTTTTTTATTGAACAACATGAAAAAGTACAGGACAAGCTCTTTAATAAGCAAGCAGCTAATGCCACCACTGGAAAAAGAAAATTATGTTCTTTATGGAAATAAATCATGTCATCTGTATCTTTGTCCTCCTCCCTCATGACCTCAATGAAAAAGCTACCAGCAGGCTGATTTGGGCATTTCATGCATTGAAAGACTTCAAAACTGTTCTAAAATCAGTCAATAGCCATGTTCTTCCTGCCGCTGTCCCTCTGATTTCCCTCCCAGGTTTTCCCCTTTGCTCCAATGATATTGACTTCCCTGAATGCTTCTGTCAATTTCCATTTGGAGCAAGTCCAATATTTTCCTGCAAAATTCCATTTGGAATGATAAGATCTATATAATCAGCATGGGAATTTCTCCTCACTTGCACAATTTTTTTTATTGCATTGGACGATGTATTCAGTGCAATGATTTAAGAGGTCAAAGTAATTTCCAAGCTTGGGCTGTTTTTGTATATCTTGTTCTTGGCATACTACTGCAAGCCAGAGCCACAAGACTCCTTTGGCCAAGTACAAGAAGACAGTAAAGATAAGGTGTTTCTGGCAGCTCAAGTGAATTTTCTTGAGGTGTGAAGAAGAAAGAACAGATCCTTTTAGATCTTACAGCATGACTTGGATGGAGGTGGAGTGGACTTCAAGTGTTTTCTTCTGACTGCAGGGTTGGACAAGTCCCATTGCCCACTTGCCCAGGGCAAGTAAAAGCACTGTTCGGGCAAGTAAATATTCCCCAGTACTTGCCCGATTGGGCAAGTACATTTTTTGGATGCAAAGTATTAGCCCCTGCAGTATTTCAACTAAGTTTCAAACAATTTTGATAAATAAAGCATCCAGCATTATAAACTCTATAATAAAATAATTTTCTTTCTGCTATTAAAATGCATAGAAATGCGTCATATTTTGGGCAAGCGAAAAGTTGGTTCGGGCAAGTGAAAATGACCATGTACTTGCCCGATAGGGCTAGTGGATTTTTGAAAACTTGTCCAACCCTGCACTGGAGAGTGTTGGGAGGTAGGGGATCTCCCCAGAAATGTAGAGTATGGTGGTGCTTGGGGTAAAACCACTGCAGGCAGCACACAATATGGTCCAGGATACTGTCTGCCTCCTAGGGGTGGAAGTACATGTATAAGGATGTTGTCTTTTCAATACAAATGTAGACCGGAGCTACATGTAAGCTTGACATCTTATCTACATGTGAAAGTGTACTAACTAAGGCCACTACAATTTAATTTGTTGGTTCTCAGATTTTTCCAGAAAAAACATGAAGCGACAGGGCGAAAAATAAAAACAGGGTTAGGCATCCTATTGTAGCCCCAAATGCAACTAAAGGAACCATGGAGTCAACACAAAAGGCTGGGTTAATACTCAAACAATGAACTTTAAACTTTTAATCAAGCCACTGCATTGATAGATGGAAAAACTGTAACAACTAGGAAGAAAATGACTTTCCTCAACTGTTGAGGGCAAAATATGAGAATTTTTTTGCAGATCAGAAAAATGAAGGGGCGAACCATCAAATTAAATTGGTGTGGCCTAATCAGTAAAAAAAAAGACTTGTCGAGAGTAAGTTAATATGAAAGTGCTGGGATAACAGTAAGATCACAGGAGCTGCAGGTGTGAGTGGAGTACTAATAATACATGTAACTAATGCCAGGGGAGAGAGAATTAAGGCAGACCACAGATTTTGACATGGGCATCAATGTCCAGACTTTGGTCCACAATAACTTAACAGGAAACAAGTTCTGTTTCACTCCCCCAGAGTTAACATGTTAGAAATTTGCTGTTTCCCAGGTCATTGCAATTATGACTTCTGCTAGGGATTGGCCAGGGTTGTTTTTAACGATGACTGGAGGTCCCAATTCTCTGTCCTGATCTCCTCCCTCCCTGATCTCTGGGATGCAGTAATCCATGTCCAGTCCAGGTCTGAGCTGATAATCCACATCCAATCCTCAGATTAGACCCTCCCCCATGGGGAGTCATGATTTAGAGATAACAACTAGGCTGACACTGTGACAGGTGGAATATCCAAGCAGATGGGCAGTGTGGGGCTGTGTTTGTTTGGTGCATGTTTGAAATGACAGTTTTTACATGGATTGCCTTACAGTATGTAACACTCGAGTCATAGGGGTCTGAGAGTTATACATGTCACACAAATAGACAACACATGAAGCAACCAACCAAACAAACAAACAAACAAACAAACAAACAAACAAACAAACAAACAAACAAATAATTTAATTATAATGAGGCAGCATTACCATTTTACACTATTGAGATACAAAATATATGCAGCAATGAATGATTATTTGATCTGTGGTCTTGTTCCACATGGCTTGTAGATGGTGTTGACTTAAATGGAGCGAAGTTGATTTGTTTCATTATTTTTTCATGGCCAGGTTGTCTGTTCATTAGTAACCTGTAGTAAATTGTGGGTTGATGGGGCTTCAGTCATCAGTATTTACAGCACAGGTGCTCAGTATTAACAGCTGCAGACACCAGTATTTACAACTTCAATCTCCGCTTTTTCCTGCACAGGTCTGAGTATTTACACCTACAGTTGACAGTATTTACAGCTGCAGACATCAGTTTTACACCTACAGTTGACAGTATTTACAGCTGCAGACATCAGTATTTACAGCTGCAGACATCAGTATTTACAGCTGCAGACATCAGTATTTACTGCTGCAGTTGTCAGAATTTGCAACTGCAGTCATCAGTATTTACAGCTACAGCTGCAGTCTTCAGTATTCATAGCTGCAGTCTTCAGTATTTGCAGCTTATGTTCTGTTGCTGTGCTAGGCCAATCTCGTGATTAATATGAACGTTATATCACAGCTAACGCATCATCCTTGCCTCACCGGCAGTTGTGATTACAGGTACGTTCACGGCAGAGACGTCGGTAAATTATGTGTATCTCCGGTCGAGCGCAGGAACCATTGTTGGTGGGAAATTAAAAGGAAAGGAGTGAAGATAATGGAGGTTTGGAGGTTTTAATGAACAATTGTCCACAGAGATAAGTTGGTAGTAATGCAGGCCACTGTAGACCGTCTGTTATCGGTGGATGTGAGACTGCAGGCAGTAATAATCAGTGCAAGTGTTTCTGTCAGGGCTTTGCTGCCGTGTTTGTCTCACCAGTAATTACTCAGGAGGTTCGAATCCCCCGCAGGTCCGGATTACTGCGTGTGGCTGCAGAGATATGGCTGCAGTTTCCCTTATTACAGGATGAAGGAAGATTCAACGTGTTCCATCCCGGTAACGCGCAAGCTCTGGGATGTTGAACAGCTGATAGCGATCTGTGAAAGGAGTTTGTCATGCTCAAAACACCCAACTTCTGTACATGATGAAGAAATCTGCCTCAGGTCCAAATGAATTTTCAGAAATTAAAATGTTCAGTGTATAGTCATGTTAGCAGGGTTATGTGGTAAAACAAACCACCCTGTATGCAACAACATTAGCAAAGTAGATGCTGCCTTCTGTAGTCGTGTTTGACACAATTTGACGTGGTGGAAGATTCGGCCAACCAGAGTTAAGCGCAGAGAGGAGCCACACATGGGCGAACTGACGCAGGATGTCAGTACGGATCACGTCTTGTGCTCGTGAGTTGATACCAGCAAAGTCTCAGACCTACACAAGAGATCTAGACTTTGGAACTGGTACTGTAGTTTTATATTATTATGTTTACCGAAGGAAAACATATTGTTTTTGCTCTTGTTATTGTTTTTCCAAACACTAACCTCTGACCTGGCCAATGGCCTGATTTGTTGACGTCTGTCACCATAGTAACTGGTGTTGGGTTACATACAAAGTTGCAATTTCATAGTAGGCATTTAGGCATATACATGTACATGTATGTGAATGTGTTTGAAGAGGAATTAACAGAGCATACCATATCCGAAGGTAAACATGATGCATTTGCTTTGCAAATATTACCTTTCTAGTAATTGGTTTAAATTTTGAACAGTTGTTAGAAGGGTCGTATCTGTAATTCTGTCCTGCCACATGTGAAATGCACTGGAGCATCCTGTCAACATGCATTTGACACCAGACATGAACACATGTAGGCAGGGCAACAGGGTCTATCATGACCAATCACATTGCACCTTTAGGATATGATTGAGGACAGGAAATGTCAGAACCAATCACATTGCACTGTTGCAAGTGATGGGCACTGTCAAGGCCAATCACATCCTACAATTAGGGATATAACGGACACCAGCAATTGTCAGGACCAATCAGACCACACCACTGAAATATGATGGACAACAGTGTCAATCACAATCACATCACACCAC
>NW_017802425.1:596976-630050 GCF_001625305.1 Branchiostoma belcheri | reverse complement strand
GGAAACAAGTTCTGTTTCACTCCCCCAGAGTTAACATGTTAGAAATTTGCTGTTTCCCAGGTCATTGCAATTATGACTTCTGCTAGGGATTGGCCAGGGCTGTTTTTAACGATGACTGGAGGTCCCAATTCTCTGTCCTGATCTCCTCCCTCCCTGATCTCTGGGATGCAGTAATCCATGTCCAGTCCAGGTCTGAGCTGATAATCCACATCCAATCCTCAGATTAGACCCTCCCCCATGGGGAGTCATAATTTAGAGATAACAACTAGGCTGACACTGTGACAGGTGGAATATCCAAGCAGATGGGCAGTGTGGGGCTGTGTTTGTTTGATGCATGTTTGAAATGACAGTTTTTACATGGATTGCCTTACAGTATGTAACACTCGAGTCATAGGGGTCTGAGAGTTATACATGTCACACAAATAGACAACACATGAAGCAACCAACCAACCAAACAAACAAACAAACAAACAAACAAACAAACAAACAAACAAATAATTTAATTATAATGAGCCAGCATTACCATTTTACACTATTGAGATACAAAATATATGCAGCAATGAATGATTATTTGATCTGTGGTCTTGTTCCACATGGCTTGTAGATGGTGTTGACTTAAATGGAGCGAAGTTGATTTGTTTCATTATTATTTCATGGCCAGGTTGTCTGTTCATTAGTAACCTGTAGTAAATTGTGGGTTGATGGGGCTTCAGTCATCAGTATTTACAGCACAGGTGCTCAGTATTAACAGCTGCAGACACCAGTATTTACAACTTCAATCTCCGCTTTTTCCTGCATCAGGTCTGAGTATTTACACCTACAGTTGACAGTATTTACAGCTGCAGACATCAGTTTTACACCTACAGTTGACAGTATTTACAGCTGCAGACATCAGTATTTACAGCTGCAGACATCAGTATTTACAGCTGCAGACATCAGTATTTACTGCTGCAGTTTTCAGTATTTACAGCTGCAGTCATCAGTATTTACAGCTGCAGTCTTCAGTATTCATAGCTGCAGTCTTCAGTATTTGCAGCTTATGTTCTGTTGCTGTGCTAGGCCAATCTCGTGATTAATATGAACGTTATATCACAGCTAACGCATCATCCTTGCCTCACCGGCAGTTGTGATTACAGGTACGTTCACGGCAGAGACGTCGGTAAATTATGTGTATCTCCGGTCGAGCGCAGGAACCATTGTTGGTGGGAAATTAAAAGGAAAGGAGTGAAGATAATGGAGGTTTGGAGGTTTTAATGAACAATTGTCCACAGAGATAAGTTGGTAGTAATGCAGGCCACTGTAGACCGTCTGTTATCGGTGGATGTGAGACTGCAGGCAATAATAATCAGTGCAAGTGTTTCTGTCAGGGCTTTGCTTCCGTGTTTGTCTCACCAGTAATTACTCAGGAGGTTCGAATCCCCCGCAGGTCCGGATTACTGCGTGTGGCTGCAGAGATATGGCTGCAGTTTCCCTTATTACAGGATGAAGGAAGATTCAACGTGTTCCATCCCGGTAACGCGCAAGCTCTGGGATGTTGAACAGCTGATAGCGATCTGTGAAAGGAGTTTGTCATGCTCAAAACACCCAACTTCTGTACATGATGAAGAAATCTGCCTCAGGTCCAAATGAATTTTCAGAAATTAAAATGTTCAGTGTATAGTCATGTTAGCAGGGTTATGTGGTAAAACAAACCACCCTGTATGCAACAACATTAGCAAAGTAGATGCTGCCTTCTGTAGTCGTGTTTGACACAATTTGACGTGGTGGAAGATTCGGCCAACCAGAGTTAAGCGCAGAGAGGAGCCACACATGGGCGAACTGACGCAGGATGTCAGTACGGATCACATCTTTTGCTCGTGAGTTGATACCAGCAAAGTCTCAGACCTACACAAGAGATCTAGACTTCGGAACTGGTACTGTAGTTTTATATTGGTTTAAATTTTGAACAGTTGTTAGAAGGGTCGTATCTGTAATTCTGTCCTGCCACATGTGAAATGCACTGGAGCATCCTGTCAACATGCATTTGACACCAGACATGAACACATGTAGGCAGGGCAACAGGGTCTATCATGACCAATCACATTGCACCTTTAGGATATGATTGAGGACAGGAAATGTCAGAACCAATCACATTGCACTGTTGCAAGTGATGGGCACTGTCAAGGCCAATCACATCCTACAATTAGGGATATAATGGACACCAGCAAATGTCAGGACCAATCAGACCGCACCACTGGAATATGATGGACAACAGTGTCAATCACAATCACATCACACCACAGTGACATACAACGGACATAATGGCAGCAGAGCACTTAGGCAAGACCAGTGAAGGTCACAGACAATTAGATTTTAACTTTTACTAAGTCAAGGTCTCGTAGAAATCAGTTTCTAATTGAAGATAAGGATAGCAATACTGAATGCACACAAACAGATAAAGCCAGTTAAAACATTAATTCTTAAAATATTCAAAAGTAAGACTGATACATGTACTAGATGACTGTACAACCCAGCTGTTTTGAAGAAATGTTCATGCAAATATAATCATAATATACATGAAGTCATACTCCCCACACCCCAGCATAAATAAGGTAAAGGATACATTATAACATAATGTTCTTGTTGATGCAGTCAGTAAGAGCACAATTTCAGACTTAGGCAAGATTACAGACCAAGCAGGATGAAACACAGATTTGGATTAAAGAGGACTGAGATTGGAGAGACTTAACTGCAGGCTTTTAGTACCGGCAGGGAAAGTGTGTCTGTGACGTGTGGGGTGGAGAGAAAACAGATAAAGGTTTAGCCGACACTGATGTACAACCTGGCAGTCAGTGTGTTTTCCTATATGGCCATGGATGATAAACACTGAATATATGATCGTCTACACTGGAGAGAAACCTGGTGCTCACCAAGTGTGGGGGTTAGAATTTAGATTCAGACGGAGTTTCAGACTGGTGAGAAACCTTGGTGTCTGATGGTTAGGGTTAGATAGTAGACTCACAGTTAGGGTTAGGTAGGACCCACAGTAGAGAGAAACGCTGGCCCAAAGGTGATGGTTAGACAGAAAACATCTAGAGTAAAAACACTGGAGAGAAACCATGGTGATCCGCAGTGGAGATAAACCCTGAGCAGTGACCCTGGCTGGGGATTAACCTGTGCCCAGAGAAGCTGGACTTAAGTTTTTCTCATCCATCTTCTGTCTGCTGTGGGAGGATAAGGAAACCACCATCCTTCAGGGAAGATGACAGGGATTTCTCAGAGGCTTGAGATACAATCAGAAGACCTTGGACACGCTTCTTTAAATTTGCGTGCAGAGCTAAGACCAAGGTAAACTGTACGGGGAGTCTTACCGCTCCTAAATTAGCGGGAAATCCATGGAGTTTGAGGTAAGCTGGGAGGTGAAGAGGTGACCCCACTGGAGCCGAGGATGCCTGAAGACATCTCAGATCTGTCCTTAAACACATCAGAGCTGAAGATGGGCTGTAAGCAGAGCCTTGGAGCTTGGTAATCACAAGATAGGATGCCTTCCCTGAGACCAACTTTAGGGCTGGTTGATGCTGGCTGGGTGAGATAGATGGTCTTGGCCTGTTTGTGTCTGGGGTTTCCTGTCTCCTTAAGTGGTAGGCCCATGGAGGTGTAATTGCATGTCTGAACTGTTTGCTGTAATTTTGTTCTCTCCACCGGAGAGTTGTTTGGTACATCATGAGGATCCGGCAGGCTGGCAGAATTGGGGCTGGGTTATGGATGGTTGTGCTGGAAACCGAGAAGATACTTAACCTGCTCCCTGCTGCTTTACCTTGTAATCACTAAAAAGGCTTGTACTGATGGCTATTTCAGCAGGGAGAAGGTTAAGTATACCACAAGTGCATTATTCAGAGGCGTAGCAATGAATTGGTGGTTGTGGGGAGCCAGGAAAAGGCAGGAGGGTGTCTTAATGTTGTATCAGATATGTCTTATGACCCTTCCGCAACTGTAAGGTATACAACAAATGTATCAGGACACCCCAGAGAGTGAAAAGAGAAAGATGTTCATTTCGGTCTCTTCCTTCAGTCGTACAGTAAGGACCATATCCATAACGGCCTGCGAGCGATACAGATATCGACTTGGCGACTTTCTCCAGGCGTATAGTTGAGATCCCCTTTAGTAAGGAGCGTTGATGGATGCCTAACCCCTGCCCCAGTCCAAGGAGTGGTCCACTGTAAAAAGCAATCTCGTTGATGAATCTGTGTGCCGAACTCCCTCTCTGGCCCGATCAATACGGAGCTATCGCCCGGCCAGCCGAGATTGAATTTGTGCGGGGCTTGGGCAGGCCATTACCGGCAGCAGTGACATTATAACATCCTCCCAGCAGCGCAGATAAACACACATGATAAATACTCCCTCAGCAGCCAGATCAATGGGAGCGCTGGGTCATGCATCTTGTGTACAGGCTGTACATGTGTTCTTTTACAGGGTTGATATGGGTGGGTTAAATCTTACAGGCTGCAGGGTTGATATGGGTGTGTTCTCTCATTCTATGGGGTTAATGTGGGTGTGTTTACAGGCTGCATGGTAGATACGGTGTTTTCTCTCAGATTGCAAGGTTGATATGTGTGGTCAGTGTGGCTGGGAGTTGGCCGGGTTAGCTGATCAATTTATGATAAGCAGGAACAAGCTTAATTCAGTCAGTATACAAATGTACATAAGACTTAAGTAAGGTTACATCCAGTCTGCTGATAGTAAAGAGCTAAATGCTGGTAAAATCCGTAGTTGTGATGAAACATTTCTGCACCTCTGTTTGAATCAGCAATGTGCAGGAGAAGGATTTGTGTACGTACCTGATATTTCTCCAGCAGAGGTAGCTTCAAGCAAAGGCGGCTGCCGTAAAATCTATGTATGGTTTATTAAAGGCTGCAACAATCGATTTCAAGGCTCTCAACATTCCCGAGCAGACTTCAGGAGCTGCACCTGTAGGGTTGCATAATGCTGACTTGGAGTTTACTTGTATCCAATAAATCTGGTCATGTAATATTTTGAGATAACTTGTTTCGAAGTACAATGTTCAATCAAACTTGTACCACCTCTACTTATAGGGACTGCTTGACCAATGTGATCACTTTTTAAAATTTGTTGGTCCCTTAGATAATTTTTCCATTGACACAGGTAATTAGAATCCTCTATATAGTGACCACATAGACCCAATTTTGTCAGTCCCCTGAGTGGTCTCCTTAGACAGTTTTGACTTCTTTAGTTTAGTTGCATTGTCAAAAGTGTAGTTCTAAATTGATTGACCTTTGTTTTACCATGTGATTACAGAAGACGACCTCCTGAGCTGTAAGGAGGAGATCTTGGGGTGTATATATAGGTGTGCAGATTTCACAGGTAAGCATCTGAATCTAACATCAGTTCTGTAATTTGTGACTGTTGAGAAAGAGTACCGTGTGATGGGACTGCATGGAGCTGCTTGTGATTCTGGGCACACGACCACTTGTTTGCTGAGAACTGCAGGGTTCCTGGCAGGGTTCCTTGGCTTTTGTGCCAGCAAATATCACATCAGCATGTGGGTTTCATAGTCAGCTGTTCATCATTCTGATGTGAGGACATGCTGATATGAAATGTGTCAGTCTCTAATGTGTGTGTGTGTGTGTGTGTGTGTGTGAATGGAGAGAAGGAAGTTTGAAGTGTTTGACTTGACTTACGCTGACTCCCAGTTCTCCTCTGCCATTAAATCCACATTGACAGTCTTGAAGCTCCTACCTTCTGCCCCTTTGCCACCAGCTTGGATTTGTTAAACTTTACTGTTTGCATGCTGTTATTGTTGCAGTTGGCATATTTTTGTGTGAGCACAGGAAGGTACATCTAATCAGCTCATCATCGATAATATACTGTACTGTACATTTTACAGATGTTGATATGAAATTTTTAGAAGAATGTATGGATGGAGAGAGGTAACAGTAGTTGGAAGTGTTTATGTAGCCTGTTTGTGGAATGTTTGTGTACTGTTGATGTACTGCGGTTGGTATATTTTTCTGCATCACCGGAAGGTGAATCTAGTTCTCCTCAAATTAATCCCAGTGGAGAAGTTTGTTATTAGATTTTTCCAGAGTTCACCTTTGAAGGTCAAAGTGTTTCCCTTTCTTCCTCACTCAAGTCTCGCTTCAGTTCTGTGCAATTACATTCTGCACTGTCGGGGGAGTTGTCGTGATTAGATTTTGCTTGCTATTTCTGTAATGGGACCACCCATTTACTCGTTACCTGATGTAAGATAATCACTGCTGTTGTGTGTACTTTAAGTTGAGTACAGGTAAGGTTGACGCGATCAAAAGAAGCCGGGTTATGAAATGTAAGGTACGTCAGGAAACAGCCTGTTCTCATTGTCCCTTCAGAGACGCATACCGTAATCACACAGAAACACTTAGGCAATCGGTATTCTACTCCGCTTGCCGCTCTGGCGTTACTATGGCAACCCTGGCCTCCAAGCTCCTGGGGACAAAGGGAGCCTGACTGAAGGTCGTAGGTTTAGCCAAGGTCAAGTTGGCTGCTAGGCTGGCACAAAGCTGCTCAGGATTCAGGCATGCCTTTGATGTGGCGGATTGTCTCCCTCCGTCGCTTCGCCACATTAATCACCGTGTTGTTTGAGGTCTGTTCATGGCCTTCGCTACAGCCCGAGGTTTGATCAGCATCATTATTATTGCATCTACACATGAACATAAACTTAAGGCAGTCTGGTCTCTGCTCCAGAGTATAATCCAGGTTTGCGCTGAGGTCTGTATTGGGCTGCTCGAAGTGTGATGTACTCAGGCTACGCTCTACCCCATGTTTGTGCTAATGTCTGCACAAGTAACATGGCATGTGGCTTTGCCACATTATTCACAGCATTATAAGTTATTACCTGTAGCCCCTCCTGTCTGCTCTGCAACCCAGGGTTGGATGGATGTGATGTGATCCGATGCTCCATGATGAAGTCAAGGTCACGCCCTTCTGTAGGTCATGTCCATGTATCAGGGTTTGTCCGACAGACACGAGGATCACCCGAGGATCACCCGCCCACCCGTGTCCCATCCTGAGGAGGGGGAGGAACTTCAGGAGAAGCTTCTGATTTGAAGCTACATGCAAGACTGGAGGGTTTGTGTTTTCATCCCTTATCCTGTCTGTAGGTCTTGATGTAGGGTGGGGCTTGGGGCGTGGCAAGCGTTTAGTTAAAGCTGTGCTGTGTAGACTAGAGAATAACAGGTGAAATTGTATTTAGATCTGTAGATCTGATGGGTGGAGAGGGATGCATGGGATGATAAGGGGAAGAGGGGTATATACGTACAGAAGTGGGAGGGGGTGTGGTATCCCTATAGTTCTCTGTAAGCTCCTCTGTTCAGAACTATAGAATAAGATGTGAAACCATGTTCAATTCTGTATCTGATGAGAGGAAAGGGTAGGGTGTAGGGGGCCAAGGGGAATCTGAAATCCCTGCTGTTTGTCACTATTTATCAGTGCTTAATCAGCAGGTGGAAAATCGTGTTTCGTTCGGTACTTGAGGCAGTAGGTGGATTAGCAGCATCACCTCACCTCAGCCGGGGTTACCGGAGAGACTTAGAAGTGGAGATTACAGGTGATGGTTGATGTTGGACTTGTGTACGTGTGTAGTGCGTGTGAGTTGTGCACAGGAGGGCATGAATTATGCAGCATGGTGTCGACAGTCCCATTCGTCATGCCTGCTGGGGAGATAAGGAACAAGCGGGCAGCAAGCCGGGATTATAAATCTACCGTAGTGGTTCGCTGGTGATCGATGTAATGTCAAGGATGAACGGGACAGTAAGGGGGAGTGGGGCTCCTAGGTGGGAAGGCCTTTGGGGATGAGAGGAGGGTGTGGAGTCTAGGGCGATGGAGAGATGGAGACAAGCCTGGGGAGCAAGCCGGGATTGTAAATCTGCTGCAGTGGTTTGCTGGTGATCGATGTACATGTACATATGATGTTAACAATGAATGGGACAGAAGGGGAGGGGGTATGGAGGTGTCAGGGGGAGCAGGTGACATGTGGGGTGACATCACTTATTCACAGTCAGTAACTAAATTCAACATCAGGGTTTGTAAGACATGGGACCAGGTGTTGAGTGCCAATGGCAGGAAAAAAATGTCAGGTCAACACAGCGGTTTTTATTTTGTTCTTGTTAAGGCCACACCAATTTAATTTGTTGGTTCTCGGATTTTTTCAGAAAAAATATGAAGCGACAGGGCGAAAAAAAATAAAATAAAAACAGGTCTAGGCATCCTATTATAGGCTTAAATGCTATGAAATGAGCCATGAAGTCAACACAAAAGGCTGGGTTAAAATTTAAACATTGAATTTTGAACTTTTAATCAAACCACTGCAATGATAGATGGGAAAACTGTAACAACTAGGAAGAAAAGGACTTTCCTCAATTGTTTGGGGCAAAACATGAGCATTTTTCAGTTGATTCAGGACCAGAATAATTTTTTTTTTTTTTTGCAAATCAGAAAAAAACGAAGAGGCGAATCCGAGAACCAACAAATTAAATTGGTGTGGCCTAATAATGTCATTTCATTCCTTCAACTCTTAGTTGTTAATATTATTTCATCTATGTTATGTAAATTTTGCCCCGCCTGCCCCATGGACCTTTCCAAGAGCATGATTACCCCCTCAGCCAGGATGTCAGGCAGAACAACTCCTTAACCTTCAACCTGCTGCCTAACCCTGTAACCAGTACAAACTTGGTGCCATCAGGCTACCTCAGCAGGAAGAAGGGTAAGTTCTAGCCACCCCATGTGAGGTAGACTCTCTACATGATAGAGCCACCTGCAGGTAAGATGTGGGGTAAGTGCAGATATTATGATTTGTGGATAGCAGCATTAATAACGACCCTTCCAGGCACAGCCACGCGTGAAATTAGCTCGGCTGGCTTTTTACCCCGATTTCACAGGTCAGGATCTCCACTCGCCAAACAGTCCGCTCACGATGCTCGGGATCGGACATCGGATTAGATACGGTTCAATTTTGTCTGGTTGCGCGCCCGGGGGAGGCTATAATTATCTGGCTCTGGGACGACGGTTATGAATTATTAGGATGTGTCACGTGAGGGAGGGTGGAACAATCGGTGTACCGATGTTGCTCAGACTACATTATGTAGTACATATTACAGCTTAGGGTTCAATCCTCCCCACAGTCTCATGTGTTTGGTTAGGTGTGTGTGTGTAGGTAGCATATATGGGACTGGGAGCCAGGGCTAGTGTACGCACTACAGGAGAGCTGGTGGTTCCGAGACAGAAGCAGGGAAATGCTGCATGACTGAGGGTTCCTGCCTACAACCTAAGGTGAGTATTCGAGTGAGCGCATGTCGGGAACAGAAAAAGTGTTTACACTAAACTACAGTGAGCTTCTTTCTGAAGCTGATCCTGTAACCCTGGTTACCTCATTGTATACCGGTATTGTACATTAAGGTAGGTGTCAGTGCAGATGTTTCAGGACAGAGTCCAGCTCCCTCACAGCCTCCGATGTGGGTTGTTGTTGATCATATTTATGAGAGTGGGTATCAGGTTATTGTCGATATTTGTGACAGCATGTTCTATGGTTGATGTTATTGTTGATATTTGTGGCATCATTGTTGATGCTTGTGAGGGCAGTTTTAGAGGTACCTTTGCAAGAAGTCTGCATTAGCCCTCTGGCATAACTCGTCTCCTTGTGATGAACATTTGTACTGCGTGACTGGCTAAGAAAGGAGAGGAAATAGAGAAGGGAATCAGTAGCCTGTGGGTGTTTCACCGTAAGTGTAGCTTTAGTACAGTAGCACTGCTGACAGATAGGCTATTCTGGGAAGGAGATGGTATTGCTGATGGATTACCCTGTGATTTTAGTGGGAGAAAGCACTGGCTGATGCTGACCTCTCAGTTTTTCTGTATTATCCCAGAGCTGTTCTGGTGTGGGTTATTGTGTGCCTGTGCTGGTTATTGTTGTGTTTCGTCTGCTGGTTCGAGTTATTATTCCATATTGTGTGGGTTATTGTTGCATTTCGTGTGTGTGCAAATGGAGTACCTGCCATATTTATGACTGTAATGTTCCAATGTTAATCATGCGCCATAAAGGCTGCCTGCCTACATCTGTCTCAGGATTACTGTTGTCAAATCTTACTTAGTTTCTGATCCTACAGTCTATAGTCAAAGTAATGGTGTCATATTTCTCAAGAACATCCACCTATATGTACAGTCTTGCATTCTTCTCGAGAACAATTCATCAAGGACAAGGGAGCAAACTTGAATCCAAACTTTATTGTGCCTAATTTCGAATTCTACAGGTACACACTCAACTTGTAATTTAGTAGAGATATATAGATTCAAACATTTAACTTAAGGTAGTATACCAGGTAGTCATCTTTTAAGCTGATTAATGAGATACATTACCTCCCCATAGCCCCAGATAGGATCCCATATCCCCCATCACACCCTCAAATTGAAAAGTAGTGTATAGTTTGTATGATGTACAATCATGATGAAGAGACCATCCAAATTTTGTTCTTTGGTCTCTTCACAAATTATCCCTGGACCAGTATGATAGATGAGTTTCTCACTGGGAATAGGTCCTGCTATTTACCCAGTGGATGTTCCTGTACATCCCTGCCTTTTCTTCACTCTGATTATTTCTATGGTGACCCTGTTACCATGGTTACTTGGTTACCATCCCAGGAATGCCCACCTTTCAGTAGGGGCAGGGCAGCCATTGTTAGGTACAACCCTGGGTCAGATGCTGACAGTAAATTATGTCTGGCTGGCAGAAAAAAATGGCTGCTGTCACAGGGCTTCAAATACTCACCTGCAACTCTAAGAAAGAGGTTGTAGAAAAAAACTTATTAAGAAACAATTTTACAATTTATTACAGATGGTCACTGTAGAAAGAATTCTTGATGCCTGTGGAAAAATTATCAAATGGACCATTGCACAGGTGGTCCTTATGTAGAGGTATTTATACATGTACAGGTTTGTATTGCCAGATTGAGGTGGTGAGGGGTGATTGACACACCTACAGGCCCAGCTGACCTGTCCTGCTTCTGTCCAGTTGGTTTAATCTTCCATCCATTCTCCAGCCTTTATTGGCAGGAAGACAGATGACAGCAGGAGTAAATCATATTGACCTCGATACAAGTAAATCTACAAGGAAAACAGCCCATCATAGTCACTAATGCACCAGACAAATTTTACCTGCACCACTCAGAATTTAGGAAGCGTGGATCATGCTAAAAACTACCCAGAAACCATATGATTGTCATGATTTCTTTTAGTACTTCATAGGTGGTAACAGTCAATGCAGCAAATAAAAATTCATGTATACTGCATTGTATGTATAAACCCAGTACATGAACCCGTGCAGGTAGACATCAGAAATACCTGCACAGCACCAATTTTAGCTGTACTAACCTGCGTATGCTGGTGGGATTTTGAGCCTTGACTTTATTCTAAATATAAAAAAAAGATGACACCAAAGTACCAGTATTATAACAGGAACCTAGGGTGAACTGTAAGCCTGCCCTTGTGGTGCCCTCCAGAACTGTAGAATCGATAGCTCTATGTTGGATATAACATCATATTTCTTACCTTATCTTCACAGCTAAGGCTTGCTGCTGATATGCTTTGTTCGGATGTAACATTAGGACACGCCAATAAGTCATTACCTTGGGCCTCGTATATATATTTTGAAGGATTGAGTACAAGAGGTCAAGATGGAAACAGAGGTCTGCAAAGAAAACTTGACTCTAATCATACTGGCTTTCTGAAATTCTGTTAACAGAAAAATGCAGAATCATTCAATGTTGGATCTATCCTTTGACTCATGTTGATATTAATGTTCATTATTAATTGGGAGAACCAACAACTTAAATTTGTTTTCTCATCAGGGTAGCAGCAGGTTTCCTTTGTGAAGCTGGAGACAAGATGTCTGTATGTGTGGATGTAATGTTTTATTTGTGGGCTTATCGCAGCAGACATAGGGGTTCTGTTAGTTCTATATGTGTGGATATGATGCTATATTTCACATGTATCACTACAGATATTGTGTTATTGTGTATGTGCAGATATACACATCTTGTAGCACTATAATTCTCATATATTGCAGGAGATATGTGTGGATGTAATGTTGTAATTCTTAGCTTATCACAGCAGATAGTGTTGGGATTGCAAAGTCATGACCCATCCTTGTTGTGACAAGCAGTTGGATGAGGATCGATATTTATGGGTTTTATCCAAGCAGATTTTATTACTCCCGCTCCTGACGGGGCCGTAGCCATAGCAACGACCCCCTTAGGACGGGTGGGCAAGCAGGAAGTGGCAGTTTGTATCGATCTTAAAGGATGGAAACTCGGGACAGAAGGTGGGTGTGACCTTCAAGGAGTAGTCTTCTTCGAGGAGTGGTTACTATGTTCTTCAAGGAGTGGCTACTATGTTCTTCAAGGTGTGGGTATGTACCGTGTACTTCAAGGAGTGGTTATGTTCTTAAAGGATTTGGCATTTCCTTATGTTTACATAATAAGAAACCCCCAACATGTATGGAGAAAGTTTCCTTCTGGATATGGATTTTGAAAAGCAGACAATGTTGATCTGAAAGAAAAAGAGAAGAATTTCTGAAGAATTTCCATAGGCAGAAAAAAACACACACAAAATTGAGACAGTGAAACTGGAAGTGAAACTTTGTTGGCAATGTAACAAAGCAAACTGTCTCAATCTGAAAGTAAACATACCTCTGCCAATTGAAAATGAAACAACACTGTCAGACTCAGAGTGAAAGTTGTTACTGTCTTACAGATTTGACATGCTCATTTGCATAGAACTGTAGGACAGAGAAGGTAGGGAAAATTTACTGCACTGCTACTTTCTACTTTTAGTCTTTTAGTGTAACTCTATCGCTGGGTAGTCTGCCAGAAAAGACATGTTTTACACATACCCAGAATTAGGAGGATTCTACCAAGTTTGTGCTTCAATCAAGGACAGGTTTCCAGGAAAGCTGAGAGGAAATGGAAGGTCTTAAGGAGTCAGTAAGAAATTCTTTCCTGGCAAGGCTGTAAGGTAATTTGTGTCTCCTGTTGTCAGGTTAATTCCTGAATCAGCTATCAATGTACCTTGAAGCTGACACTTAAATTAATTCAACCAGTTATACATTTTATTTACTGTGACAGAGAGTTAAATTTTTATTTACCTTTTGACACTTGGAGAGTTAAATCTTCACGTTCAAGGTTGATACACCAACAGATGAGATAATATCTCTACTTTCACAAATGGTTTTAATCCTGGAATGTATTTCAGCCCCCTGGCTGCTGCAGCAGATTGCAGATTTTGTTACCTTCGCCAAGAAGGTTATGTTTTTAGTAGCGTTTGTATGTATGTATGTATGTATGTGTGTGGTTTAGCAAGATAACTCGAGAAGCAATGGATGGATTGGCACGGAACTTGGTAGGTGGGTAGGTCATCATGAGACCTAGAAATGATTAGATTTGGGGCCCCCTGGCGGCTTTCCTAGGTACTGCAGCAGAACTTCCGGTTTTGATATCTCGTGATCTGGACATGCTAGGGTCACGAATTTTGAATGACAGATAGCTCTTGGGATAGGGAAGAAGTGACATGAGTTTGGGTCCCTTAGCGGCTTGTTCTGGAACTGCATGAGCATTTGTTGAAATTTTTTCAAAGGAGGATAACTCAAGAACCGGTTGACGGATTGTCGTGATTTTTGGTATGTAGGTAGTTGAAGTGATGCTTGACATGATCAGATGACAATTATGCAAATCAGGAGCTAATGTGCATAATTAATGAGGAAATTCTATAAATCTGCTTTGTTCGATAATAGAACTATGAAACACTTGTGACATCACTTGTGAGAACGAGAAAAACATCTGAGAATATAGATTATGTAAATGAGGACCTAATTTACATAATAAATGACAAATTTTTATAATTTCATAGTTGTAACTGCTGGGAATTTCATACTTGCCACATTTGGAAATTAAGTGAAGGTGAACATCAACAAACATAATTTATTCAAATCATGGCCTCATTTGCATAATTTATGAGTAAGTGCTATAATAGCATTTTTGTTAAGATAATGCTGTCATTGGGCGGAGAATATGATCAACAGTTGATATAATCCATGCAAATGGGGCTCTTATTTACAAAATCAATGATTAAAATTTGTATAATTAAATTTGTCAACCACAAGGGTTAGTATCATTTGGCGAAGGTATGAGATCGTGGAACTCTTGTTTCCTTATACTTGACTGAGATTTCAAACTGAATCATTTCCAACCTGTGTACAGTTCAGATCACCCACTGTTACTGTAGAAAATTCTATTTACTTACACTCCACTCAAAATGAGCAAGGAGAATTACTCAAACCCATCCTACAGCTTGTGGGGTGCCGAATATTCTGTAGTCTCCATTGTTAACTAATAGAAACAAGTCCATCTTGAGACCCTACACGACCTTCTTAGCAAGCAATGTAAGGAGTTAAAAGGAGGCAAGTGGGTTTTGACCTTACAAGGTTTGACCCAACTCTTCCGACAGTGTAAGATTGACAGAAAGTTCACTTTGCCCGGCCGCCACCTCCCTACTGTACCTCATGGAACTCGCACCTGCATGTTTTATTGATGGGTAGTCCACGCAGGCTGTAAATCGCTCGTCGTCAGCGCCGTTTCAAGGCCCTGAGGGTTTGGAGATTGTTCCGCTGGGACCTGTTTACTTCCAAACCGTCACGTTTTAACTGGTTACTGGGAAATTCTACTCCAATGCTTCCGTGCTGGCTCCGTAATGTGAAAGTTTGAGGTAAAGATTAAGCATCATTAGATGGAACTCCAGTCTGTCAGAATGTCATTAGCTTCTCAGGTTTGGCAGCTGAAACATTTAGGCTAATTAAGACTGCAGGAATGACATCATTTGGTTCTTGGTAAGAGCAGAAAACGGAGAGCTAACAAGGAACTTGTGACATCTTAATTTTTGGATTATTAAGGCCTATTTTGTATTGATCTATTCAATTATTGACTTGTTTGTTTCCTAAACAAGTTCATTTTAGAAGCCTGAAAAACAATCAGTGAAGGGTTTTATGTCCCAGAATTCATCAGGCCTGATGGAACAAAAATCTGACAGAAGTTGATTTCCCAGAGGAACGGTCCAACTAAAATTAGGAGGGGGTCTGGACCAGTCCATTTCAAATCAGGTGGTACCAGAAGGGTTTCCCAGAAGGGAAATGTAAGTTGCGCAATTGCAGTGACTGCCTTTTACCAGTGAGATCTATCTAGTCTGTATACTGTGTAATACTAATACCTTCAAAATCTAATCGAGGGAGTTGGAAGGAGTCTGTGTTCTTGTTGTCATTTCCTTCCCCTGCCTTCCTCTGACACTTCAGACTAAATCCAATTTTTCTTGCAGTAGCCTGAGTGATAAATCAGCAGGTGATAAATACGTCAGACTGCGAATCCCAGCTGAACAATCTGCCTCCATATCATCGAATCATCAGAACTGGACTGATGTCATAACGGATTGGAGGCGGAAGGTGTGACAGTCAAGTGATCATCATGTGACTGTTGTATGACAGACTGGTATGGTGCCGATAGGGTGTTGTATCTGTCTTGCTATTTGAAAAACCCTCAAAGAGCCTCAGAATGAAGCAGGCAGTCTGTATAGTGAAATCAGGATGGAAGAGATATTGGAGAAATGGGTTGTCATACAGGTAAAAAAGGTCTGTTAGTGCCCTATAGTTAACATACCTGAAGAAAAAACAGCCAGTATATATATATATATGTTGGAAAGAATGTTTGAAAACAGTTTTTTGTTAGTCAAAAACAAACACCCAGGCTAACACTAGTAACAGTCAATAAGTGTAGAATTAAGGATGAGGATTACAGGGGGAATCGGTTACATATTATCTGTGATCATGAACTGTACGGCTAAGGTGGGAATCAGCTACATGTACATTGTACATGTATATTGCACGGCCGGCCGTTGCTTCGTTTTGTATCAGCTGGTAATCGTGTCACGGCACCCAAGACTGTGTCATAACTTAAATGGTGTTAAATATAAAACATATCACCTCTGCCATCTGTGTTGGCAGAATTCCAAACTGGTATACTTACCAAGATAGCTTACCAGAATCCCCCCCCCCACTCCCTAATCTGGTAACCAACACAAACTTGGAGCCAAAAGACTACCTTAGCAGGAATGAGGTTAAGGAAGAAGTCTTAGACAAGCATCTGCAGTTGCCCACACGAATGTGCATTGAAGTATCGGGAGTCAAACCATTCCCCTTAGGTGGTGTAAGGAGTTTGTTGGTGGAAATAGAGACTTGTTATTTCTAGTTAACTCTCTCCAGTTGCAATAAAAGGTGTGTACAAAATCCTTGTTAGTGTTTGTTGTGTAACACACTTATGTGGTGGGCCGTGTCAGAGGTCCAAACGAGGATGGGTCAAGGTTATGGAGCTGTTTCTTATGCAGCATGTCTTAGCAACTGTACATTGTCTTATCAACCTCTAAAGGACTCTGGATCATATTCGGCTGTACCAGGTGCTGTAATTGGTTCTTCAGGGAACCTTTTGATACTAGGATGTATCAGGAAACATTTGAGATTGTCAGAAATTATTGATACTACTGTACATGGATATTTGAACAAGACTGATGGAGGATGTTTTTATTTTGTTTGGCAATTTTGAAGAAAAAACATCAAGAATGTAAACAGACTTTTAATATCATCAGCACTACCTGTAACTTGTAAGACATTACCTCAGGAACTCCTGAAGTGTCTTTAAAAGACCTTAAGAGAATTTGACAAGTGTCCTTATAGGAAATGAGAATAACAACTCCTTAAGATTTGCACCTACTACTGCCTGTAAGACATTACTGCACAGAACTCCTGAAGTGTCATCCCCTGCCTGATAGGAGTGATGCTGAGATAAGTCTGTCTCTGCTCAACTGATAACTGTTATCCTGAGGCTATGGTAGGGGCTTATTCAGCACCCAATCTGCAAGAAATCACTGTCAAACAGCAGATACCCATTTGAAGTATGCCAACTTTTTATGCAACATTTGACAAACGAGGATGGGTGGTCTGTCAAGCATGAGAAGTGAAGACCCCAAACACTGGAGATGTACAGAAATCTCAGTATTCCCCATCAGACTTGACATCTCCCAGCCCCTCCCCTCATCCTGTAGGCACCATGATCTGTGCTGTGAATTGTGACATCTCTGCTACAACTTAGTACAAGTGTTTGCAGTTAATCTCCAGGCTTGTGGTTTTTGTCTGTTTACTGTATGGGGATCCAGGATACCTGCTTAACTTGTTTGTTGGCCTGCCTGTCTTTCCCTATTTTTTGACCTGTCAATCTGTTACCATCAGCGATACGATGTACAACATGTATTAAGGATCACCAATACAATACACCTGTTTTACACATCTGTACAATACACCTTTTTTACACACCTGTACAATACACCTGTACAATACACCTTTTTTACACACCTGTATAATACACCTTTTTTACACACCTGTATTGCACACCTGTTTTACACACCTGTACAGTACACCTGTACAGTGCACATGTATAATACACCCATTCTGCTGCACACCTGTACAGTACACCTGTTCTGTACGCCTGTATAATGCACCTGTACAGCACACCTTGTGGGTCCTCCTTACTCCGTTTCCTTGTGTCCCCCACGTCAGTCTTTACCCGTCTATAATAACACCTGTACGGTTCACCTATATGTACCACCTGTTCAGCTCACCTTGTTTGTACAGTTCCAGTCGCTGCAGACCAGCTAAGTCATGCCTGAGACAGGTGTGAGGTCCAGGGTGTCTGCTGAAGTCTGACTAATGGGCCGTTGTTCCTCATGTTTGTATGTGAACATCTCAAATGGATGGACTGTGTCAAGGACAAATCATGGAGATTCTCTTCATCAGATAGCTGTAAACAGTGCAGAAATGTTCCGCTTCACTTACTGTAAAATGCAGAAACTTTTTGAATTTTTTTGCAGCTTTTCAATTGTTTCAATCAAATACAAGCTTTAAGTTTATTAAAATTTAAATACCTAACAAAAATCATTTCCTGCAAAATGAATCCACCGCAAAATTTTCTGCATTTATAGTAGTTAACCTGGGCTTGTTGAACCCTGGCTAATGGTTTGTTGTCGCACTGTAGCCAGTCCTGTATATTGTTTGTGTGAGCAATTACAGGTACTAGAATGCATCAGGAGCAGTTCAGAAGGTCCCTCTTCATTTAGATAACTGTAAACAGTCAGTGTCTGAAGGGCCATCTTCCCTTTGCTGTATTAACATCTTACTGGTACTACAATGTGTCGGGGACGGTCAGAAGGGCCCTCTTCATTAGAATGTAGATAGGCGTGAGTTGAAGTGTAAACAGTGGTTACATGTATAATGCCGATGAGACCAGTGGACCGACACAGATACTAGAGTCCTCACCTCGATGTTTGGTACACACTGGAAACTGGTTCACTTGGGAGGTTCTGTTAAAACCCAAAGTAAAGTGCTGTTTAGGTAAAGCACAGGGTTACTTCAGTAACTTGACCTGGAAAAAACAGAACACAGTTTTGTAATTCAGTCTTGTGATTGATGATTTTGTACAAGTTTACACAACATACAGCATCATGTTGCAGTGCTGGGCTTTTATGCATACAGGCTGCTAGACTTCATGTTTTTAAAGTTTGGAGAGAGTACTATGGAGACTTATTTTTACTAGCTTATTTTGCTTTATGTTGTTTTAATGTAGAAATGTGCAGTGTTAGTGCTCAGACTGCTAAGTGAGGTGATTAGCCAGAAGTGCTGACAACCTTGCCTGTCATTCCCTGATCCTCTATGATTTATGCACCACTGTTTCTATCAGAGTGAGAATAATGAGCATGTTTAACTCTAATTAAGACCTGCCTTCGTTAAACCCACAGAAATGAAGAATAGGCCCTTCTGATGATAGCCTGGAGGTAATAAATCCTTCTACTGACATCACCAGCATTGTTGACAGGCCACAATTATGTTTTTGCACCTATTTTGTCAAAATTATTCATAAGCAAAATATTAAAACTTCAAAGAAGTAATTACATGATATGAACCTGCAAATGGTAAGGTTCTTTCCCCCTGAATTATTTGGTTTTGTGTAATAATATTCAGATTTGCTAGCAGCTGGCAGAGAATCTAGGTGTGGCATCTACAGTTGCTACAGCTCTAACAACCCCCTACTTACTCCAGCTGTCAGTATGATAGACCATCTCCACCATTAGGCTGTTGCCATAGTTACTGTAAATGCATTTACTTTCGCAATAATACCGTATTTCACGGAAATAAGGAAAATGGAAGTTAGTGCTTTGTTTGAAGTTCACTGCTGAATCTATTCTGTAGTACAGTAGACAGTAATACAGAACACATATTCATGGTGGCATGATTTTGCTCTAACTTAGAGTCTAAGATGCAAACCGTGAAAACCATGAGACTAAAACCATTGTGGACATTTCGCAATTTACGATTATACCAACAGAAGTGCTGTAGTTTTCCCTGGGGATGCAGAGGTACAGGGGTGAGGAGGGGAGCTGATATTACCTGTTATCTTCTCATTAGGCCACAACACAATATCACCTGGGTGTCAGCATGGCCAGACTTTCAGATGAAGTGTAAATAAGGAATATGAAATCCTGTCTCGTGCAATCCTCATGTTTTGTAGAAATGTTACCAACAATGAAAATGAAATAGAAATGGAAGGCAATGGTATTATACTTTTTCTTCTGTGTCATGTTTGATTTGTGTGTTTAGCAGTTCTATGTGACTGAGGAATCCTGTGGTATCTTTGGATAAATTAATGAATTAGAGGAATGATAACCAATCATAGAAATGATTTTTCATCACTTTTTGTTACGTTAAAACCCTGTCACATTTGATGGATCCTTTGTTAGTTTGCTTTGATCCCATAACTGCGATATTTCCACCATAACATGCTGACACCAGTGGGAAGATATCCCATCAATCCTCATCAGCGAAGGATTCTGGTTCATCGACCTCAGATTGCAGTCAGCTATAATGTAGCAGTTTTAGGAACCTGTCAGTTGTAATTGGTACAATCCAGAATGAGACAGGAATCAACCCCTCTGCACTCTCATGAGTTAGGATTCAGTCACACTGCTTGTGGGTTTTTTTTTGCCATAGCGTTAGTTACCATGGCGTTTACACTTTAACAAGCTATATGTGGTGGTACTGTTAAATGGATGTCCCATAGGGACAGATAATGTCGTCATTGGTAAGTTGGAACCAATCCATCACCAAAGCAGATTTTCACGGCTCCACCGTGATGATCTTTTGAAGCTTCAGAATCCTGATGAGTGGAGACGTAGATTGCTCCTGTCAGAATGCTTTATCACAGGCACATCTATAATTCATGCAACGGACTCCAACATATTCTAGATCAGGGGAGAAGACATCATGTAAGTTGTTATTGTTACGTCTGTCACGCTGAGAGTTGCAAGGAGTGTTGCAAAACTGTACCAGTCCTGATAAACTCTGTCTAACTGATAAATTGTTCCCCCCTGTAATATTATTGGAGACACTATGGTAAAAAGTTTGGTAAAAAACAATCCAGTTCTGTGGTTGTGTTTAACATGTATACACTTTGTCGGGCCTTAAATTCTGGAAGTGAACAGTGGGTGATGTGAACCAGGTGATGGACTTGGTATTGCCAGAGGACCTGTTGCTGGTTCAGTGATGGGTTATAATTGTAATAGAGTCGTCAGTGGTGAGTGGTGGGGGGGAATAACGACACTGAACACTGAGTGATGATGGTGGGAGGTTTATAAAACAAGTGAATCACAGCAAAATGTCAGATGGTACTGCCAAAGGGAAATCTCATACTAGGCATAAAACCTTAACTCATATTACACAATTTGGTTGGATAAAAATTTTGCCAGAAGACAGAAAGTTGGAGAATTTTATAATTAATTTAAAGACACATTTAGAATTCCTGTATGAACTGGTTTAGGGAAAGTGTGGGTTTTGTTTCACTTATTATATTATTT
The DNA here is from genome assembly GCF_001625305.1 of Branchiostoma belcheri. Lineage (NCBI taxonomy): Eukaryota > Metazoa > Chordata > Leptocardii > Amphioxiformes > Branchiostomatidae > Branchiostoma > Branchiostoma belcheri. Next base: position 609,029 of record NW_017802425.1, on the reverse strand, counting down.
TTGTGAATCATAAATCTAAACACAAAAATGCCACCCCCTCTGGAAAGCATGGTTTGGTCCTAAATCCTGCTCTTCCAGTTGGTTGGTTGTCCCAACCCTGAACTCCAGGTGACTACAAATACAAAAGGCCTGGTCCATACATGTTATATGTATGCTGTGTGCTGATGTGCTGAGTGAAAACTTGTCCTGCTGTCTGGATCCTGACATGAACAGGAACTCTGCCCTGACTGGACCCAGACATGCAGGTAAGTTGATAGCAGCTGTTTAGGGTGAAAACCTGGGAAATGAATGGTTTGTGACTTGATCACTCAGGGCCTTTTACATTGTCATTCATATTTGGTACTTTAGGCAGTGCACGTATATGTACAGTGCACAGATCTCATGCCACAACTAATCAGAAAGGAAGACCTAAGCCCCAGGGGCTGTTTTGATGTTGTCTGGGTCCGAAGAAGGTCTGGGGCTGAAGGCTATGTTGTTTTGTCGAAGGTGGACAGTGTATGTTTTGTGCGGCCTATGTTAGTGTATGTGCCTACATGGGTGATGATGTATGTGTGGAGACATTGAATGTATGTTAGAGTGTTGCCTCGATGTGTATATGTAATGAGCTGGGGCTGATGGCTATGGTTGTTTAGCTCAGGATGGACCTTGTGTACAAGGACATGTCAGGAGGTACTTCAGTCAGAGCCAGACTGGAATGGTTTTGGGCGTTGGTGCCTCTTCAAACCCAGGAGCTCGGGAAAGAGCGGCATTTAGAGTTTGCCTGTAACATGTTATGGCCTTTTTTTTTAAACTTTGCTGCAGCTTGTCCTCTGGTGGCTGCTAGGTTATTATGGTTGCTGTTGGTGTATGTTTATTTGACATCACATACATGTATGAGGTTGCCTATATTTTCCATCTGAAGACCAAACACAGATTGTGCCTGTAATAATATCATTCTTACTAGGGCCAGACAAAATATTGTAGGGTGTCAGTCTATAGAATTTTTGTTTGGAATTATAGAATGGAGGAAAGAAAAGAGATGAGTGGACTTCTTGCTGCCACCCAATATTTGCTACTATTGCCACTACATGTAGTTTCTGAAAAAAACAGGGAACAGACTTGCTTGTGCCTGTCTTGTCAGGTTGTAGAATGATCTCAGCCTTCCTAAATTTACTCACATCCCCCTGTTTACTTTGACTCGGGCCTTTTCATCACTCACTGTCCCTTTAAATCCAACCCACCAATCACCTGGGAGCATCAGCTGACCAATCAGCTGCCAGGTTTTGTTTTGTCAGGTAGACTTGACCCCTGACCCTGCCAGAGGCTGGTGGAAGAATGCCCTGTCAGCTATTCATCTATAGATGACAATTATGACTAGCACTGGAATGACTCTCACTAACATTTCCCTCACACTGATGACATCACTGTTACATAGATAACATATTGTATTTGTAAACAAGGCAATCAGATCTAGAGATACCAGACTTTAACCCCTCTGGCAGAATAGATAGAAACTGCATCTCTCTGCTTCATAAAAACATGGTAGTGATTGATAACATCTTACCTCAGAAGCCAGTTTTCTTTTACAATTTGTGTTTTATCTTGTGCATCTTTCCACAACATAAGGGAGGGAGAGGGCTGTAAGATTTCCTGACTTTCCAGTCTCTGCACACGCAAGTAGCCACGGGGCACTTGTCTTTGTCTGGAGAGGGCTTGGAGGAGTTCAATGGGAACTCCTTAGGTCTGGTTTCCTGTGCTAGAGGGGGTCTGTGTTGGAGGGGGGTGTCCGGTGTTGAAGGGGGTTTTGCTTGGAAAAACATTTAAAAAAAGCCTCATCTGTCTGAAGTACTGAGATCCTTTTTTTTGGTTTGGGTTTAGCTTCCTGTGTTTCAGGGGGAAACTGAATCATAGTCTGGGTCTGCACAATATAGAATGATGAGGTAATGAAAAAACCAAGATTGTTAATAAAACCACAGAATTAATTTGGTTTGGCCTGCAGGAAAGTTGTCTGATGTCAGGAGAATGTGCAGGGGTCAGGTCAGGTGAAAGTCATTGCCACTCATTCTACCACAGGTGAACTCATTTTCCACCACTTTTTCACTTGTTAAATATACCATAAATTCAGATTAGTTCATATCATCTTTATTATTTTCCATTTTGTCTTGTTTCTGTCTGGACAGAGTCCCTCCCAGCCCACCCTGGAAAATGATATTATTTATTTAATTGCTGACATTTTGACCCTGAACTCTAAAATATCATATTTTCCACCTCGGTGCTGATGAGCAGTAGGTTTTATTTTGGGGGACCCGTGGGAAAGTAGGACTTGATGTTGGATAACAGCTGCAGCCTGTGGTCATGTGATCACGCTGTGAGTCATGTGACCAGGGAGCCGCCCTCTTAATGGTCCACCTGTTGTCCGTTGCCATGGTAACAAGAATCTGAGGTTGTCAGCTTGCATGTGCAGGAGAGGCCTGCCATGAGGGCTGATGGGACATAGTTTCATCAAAGCATCCCTTGTCTTCCTCTCTGCTCAGGGAATTCTTCTGACTTCTCTGGTTTCTCTGAGGTTGGGAAATATGAAATTTGGTAAGGAGACCTGAAAAACAAGCCCTGTATAGGATGCACACATGATACAGTCATGTGTAATTATAGCTGGCAGGCTCAAACTTGTTGGGATGTACACATGATACAAGTGTGTCTAACTTTAGCTGACAGGCTCAAACTCAATTGGTTTCCTATTTCTCCAAGAATAATAGAATCATTATTCTTATTCGTCTTACATGTACTTTCTTTCTATGTGAAAAGTCATTACATTGTTCATAAAATCCCCTATATAGTAATTAAAGCTCATACTTTTACGGACTACCTCTGACATTCTAACAAGGACCACCATGCTATATATTGAGTACAGGCTGAGGGTATATTTCCACTTATTAAACTATTCCTAGTTCCAACCTACGGTAGATTGATTAAAATCCTTGTCATTGTAGAACTGCTGTTAACTTGCCTAAACAAATGTATTATTAGTTGGAAGATGAAAGTTCTGCAGCAGGGAACTCTAGGTTCTGCTGATGGAAATGTCCTTGAATTTTGTTCTTGACCTTGAAGGAAGGTATATAAGGAGTTGTCAGTCATCTGTTATCATCTCAGATCTGGCAGGAATGTCCTTATTGTTCTTGACCTTGAAGAAGGGTGTGTAAGGAGGTGTTGTCAGTCCTGAAGTGTCTGCAGAGGAAACCTTTCAGCCTGTCATGTTTGCCCCCTGATGAGCTCCTTCCATGTTTGAAACGTGACCGGCTGTTTGGACAGGGCAGACGCCGTCCACTCCTCAAGTCTGCGTTGTTCTTGCACTTGTTGTTTTTTGCCTCATGATTATGGCATTAACATTCCTGAACTCTCTCTAACACAAACATGGTTTGCTCCTGGCTTGCCAACAACACACTGGGTAAGGAACAAGATTAGACAAACAGTTGTGATAACTTGTCTTGCATGTTTCTCTCCCAGCCCAGGGCCAGAGCTACTAGTACTAATCCTTCCCCACTTAAACCATCATGCCCAGTTTGTAATGATGTGTACAACACTTAATCCCATACCCATGGGATCTGATGATATCTCTGACTCCCCTCCCTCCCCATCCAGCTGAAACCCAACACTGATGGATGGACATATTAGGCCACACCAAATTAGTTTGTTGGTTTAGAAAATAACCTACTGAACTGGAAAATCAACATGAAAACAGTCAGGGGAAAGTACCTTGGCACGCAAAGTTGCAGGGAGTGAATATACATGTACAGTAATCAGATTCAAGTTTTCCCCCGAGCCCTCAGTTCTTTAATCCGCTTCCTAAGCTTACCGTAAAGAATGTCTGACAACTGAAGAAAGAAATTTTTGATGCATTACTCTGTTGGTGTAAGGCGTCCCACGGTTGACCACAGCAAAGATCTCATTTAATATTATAATGACCTACTTGAATATTGTAATGAACCAAATGCAGTCTTGAAGCTTGTACATATGCAACAGTTTGAGTGATAACCCACTGCCTCTGCCCCGCCTGCCGTTTTGCATTTGATTTGCGCGCTAATTCCATCCTGTGGAGTTAATTGGTACCCCTCTCTTTTGTTTTCAATTGGCTGATCAAGAGCAGAACGGATGTCAGGCTTGCATAAATACTAGTAACACAGACAAAACAACTGTAAGCAATGATCAACAAGTTCTATTTGAAGCTCTTGCTGTAAGTTACAACACATTTATTCTGATCTGAATCTGGCCCCCAAACAACCTGAAGATATATGTAAGTTACCTCCAGCATGACCTACAAAGGGCCCCTTTAGGAAGGGCCACGAATATTAGAACCCATAAAAAAATGGGGATAACTGACAAGGAGAATGGGCCACAGTGATTTCCTGTAACACTAACAGATAAACATGGCCTCCCGAGCTCCCCCAGACATCATGATGGTAATATAACCTCCTTGGTTAAGAGTCAGGAGCATGGTCGGCTACAGTGTTCGGCTGTGCCAGTTTAGTATCTAAAACATTAGGGTGTGGACAGTACGTTATTAGAAATTGTTTGGAACATCTTGGAAAAGGTTTAATTGCCCCAACTATTTTCGGTAAAGCTAATCTCTGCAAATTCACCCAGTATTGACCCGTTCAGACTATATGCCAGACAGTTCCCAGCCTCAATACACATGCTAGGCCCTGTTATTAGACTCGGTTAGACAAAGGAGATATGATATACCAAGAGACCATGGAGTTTGGCTAGACCAAGGAGGTTATATTTAACCTCCTTGGTTAGACCCTGTGAAAAAACTTTCGGAAGGGAAATGCTGTCCCCTGGATTGAGAAGGTAGCCTACATAGCAGCCCTGGTAACAGTCTGGCACCCAGGCTATGAGCCGTATAAACCTTTCATTCAATAGTTGTCAATTTGTTACTGTCTGTAAAACATTTTCTTTCAAGACTTATATTGAAAAAAAAAGAAAGCTGGGCCGAGCTGTAGTGAACAATTACTGCGCATAACAAAAGACAGCCAACCTTTTGTCTTGTGGCAAGGGCAAATTACAGATAATTACGTCTCATAGAGGTGCCAAATACACGACTAATTGGCCCACCGACGTGATTGACAGCTAGAATTTGCTAAGAAGGCAAAGATTCATAATCTTAACTTTGAAGCGTTTTGAGGAACTATAGCCATGCCCAGGGAATGTCAGATTCCAAGTAGAATGATTGGTAATGTCCTGAACTACCCAAACCTGTTTAGATCCTTTTGCTTATCATGAACTGTCTTTTGATATAGGGCAAGGAAGTTAGGGTTACCCTAAAATTATGGCATTGAAATGGACAAAAACATATTTCATAAAAAACAGGAATAATATTTCAAATATATCAAAACAGTTTCTAAATGGTGACAGATGTAAGAATGTACCCTCCAAAAAGCATCTGTCTATGACGTTGGCTATAGTTCCTCGATTTACGTTTTCTGTTTAAGAATTATGCATCATATCAGACATAGAAATATGCAAATATAAGAAATATAACAACATGAAAGTAATATTTCAACACTCAACAAGTTGTATTTTGCCTTTCCCCCAAGTTTGAACCATTTCTGACCACCTACGGCTGAGTTATGGCATTTTTCCGAAAGGACCTGAAAAATCAGTAAATTGGCACCGTGGGACGCCTTACACCAACTGAGTATCTCCATTTTGACATATCTTAGCCTGAGTTCAGGTCCAAAGCCTCCTGGTTCTGGTTCTGTTTACAGTAGCAGATTGAGGTATGCTGGAGTTGTGTTTGTGAGTTGTGTTTGGTGTGTTGTCAGATAGCAGCAGCTGGCCAGCGGCACACTTGCTCCCTCCGATATCACTTTTCCTGGCAGCCTGCCCGCCAGCTCAGTTTCAACTGCAGTTTGCGCATCAGGCATTTTCTACTCTCGGAGAGACCAGCTTTCTGTGGAGGAGCATCTTTTCCACCAGGGGAAAGTCTCACCTGTGTGTAGGCAGCAGTGAAGTGTGCACATTTTGATGGACATCCTGCAGAGGGAATATAGAACAGTTTGTGAGGCGTGGACATATCAGGTATTCCTCTCACTCCCTTATGCTTGCTGTTGTCTATCAAAGCAGCCAATGCTAGCAGGGTTTTTTTCTCTTACTCTCACCCTGTTAGAAACAGCTATCAAGCGCTGTCTCACCAGACTGCACCATAGCCATCCCTGTTGTGTCCCTCCCTTCTCCCCTTTACAAGCGATTGCTGCGTCCACATCTGCGGTGTTATGACGGTTTGGACAGGCCCGGGACATGTTTGAGCTTCCTGTGAGCTGTTGTTGCAGCAAAGCTTGCCTGTTGGCTCCCTCCCATCTGCTGCACAGGTTCTCCACACTCCTGAGCTCACAGCCTGGTTTTACTGTAGGGTTTTCCCTTCAACACTGTTTGACATTAATCACAACAAAGGAGGCCTAGAGACGTCACAGTCTCACTTGACTGACTGAATGAGTCTGCATTCTGGCCTTGTTCTCTACACTGTTTTGAAGTATACAGTTCTTGGTACACAGCCCAGCTTTGCTGTCGCATAGGGTCTACCTTGCACATTACATCAGGATCTTCTGACAACACAGGAGGCATAGGGAAGCTGCCTATATACTACATGACTGCATGGATTTGAGGTCCTGTCATCTTTTTGGAGTTACCCTTTGGAGAAGTCATCAGGTTGCCAGGGTTAAAGGTAAGGACCTATAGGTCAGTGTTGGGTCACAGAATAAAGCGCCTTTCGATCTAAACAGTTTGGGACTTCCCCCCTCCCCAATTATTAATGTCCAAAACATGCACAAGTTGTATATGGTGTGAGTGGGTCTGGTCAGCTGGGTTTTTGTTGCTTGCACATGGGGTAACCTGGGTAACCTGGGTGAGTTGTTGCTAGTACGTGGGGTTACCCGGGTGAGTTGACCGGTTATACGTACTGCAGCTATAATCAGCCAGGCAGCTTTTGGCAAAGTTGTAGCCAGAATTTGGTGACCCTGTGAGGGACATGTCTATAAATAAAGCAGCTAGGGTGGGACCTCAGTGTAAAATACTTCTTTTTAGAGTGTAGGCGAGGCTGCATGAGTGACTTGTGATGTGGGAAACTGGTTATATCATGTCTTGCCCTCCTCATGATGTGAGTTCCGTGGTGAAGTTTGGCACAGGATTTCCTCGTGCTCTCTCTTTGGAAAACACGGCAAGCGTAGGAAATAACAACACTGTGCATCCTGCTGATAGGAAGGTATGTGCGTGACTGTTCAGATGTGTATGGTTGGACCTGTTGGCACGAGTACATGTATTCTCACATTCAGCTCCAAACAGACAGGTATGTCACACCAATAACAGCGCTGTATAGACATGAAGACGACCGTGATCGTTTCGCAGGCTTGTCGCCGGTCGTTGTTTTGCTCCATGGTGAGTGTAAACACGGTCAGCGGCACGTGGCGTGTGCTCCGCCCGGCTGCCAGCACCCCTCCCCACGCTCCACCGAGTCTGCAGCATGCAGACTATGCACCAAATGGCCTTCCTGGGACGCCATGTCGGCTGTCCACTTCTCAGAAGCGGAAGACGAATCATGAAAGAACCACGCGAACATCGTTGCAGATGTGTTATTGTCACGCCCTTTCGTCCTTGCATCTGATTGGTCGAAAATGTCGGCCGTTGGCCGCTGGAGTGAATGGACGGTTGAAAATAGCACGGCGTGGCGTAGTTTCTTAGTCAGAACTGGTTCTAGTGGAAGTTCTAATCTGACTGTAAGAATTATCAGAAATCCATGGCATGAAGAACACATGAAGAATGTACAGGGAGCTGTTAGGGGATAACTGCTGTTGTCTCTCAGAGTCAGCCTGCACGTGTGGCAGAAGTGCTGGAAGTGTTCAGCACCCCAAACATGCCACGTGCGCAGTGCCCATACACGATAGAACGTATCACAGATACACATGTAGTTGTAGATTTGTTCGGTGTATCAATCATCTTTTTGGAGAATGCTAGATATATATTATTGGATTGCCTTGCATGCTTTGGATCCAATACAATCATGTGGTACATGTTGTATATTCCCACCGATGTTGTAGTGTTGTTCCCAAAACAAGTTAGCTCCAAAGCCTAGACCTCCTGGACTTCATTACTGCCGCTTTTCATTCAGAAAATTAGCTGGCAGCCATTGCTGTGTTGCCATGGAAACAGCTCAGGTGTGGTCTGTTTCTGGTCTAAAGGAGACAGTGTCATTTTAGTCGGAGGAAAGGAAAAACCAGCAAGTGTTGGTGGCTAGGAAGTGTGTGTGTGTCAATGTGTGTGTGTGACAGGGGGGGGGGTCCAGCTTGCGTGTGGATGACACTTGAAGTTGAACTCTTGGAAAACACAGAAGTGGAGTTAAAGAGCAGCTTCTGTGTCTGGATGAGACTCTGGAGTGTGTTTTGAGGGTCACTCCAGCCAGGGTGTGTGCTGCCTATTTCTGGAGCTGGTGCCACTTCTTAACATAACTGTGTGGGGAAAATACTCTGGTCGAGTTTCACTGACTGCTATGACAGGCACGGCATTGGGAGGGGGGCATTCTGGGTCAAGTGACGGGCTGGGACAGGGTCTGTTACCACGGTGATGGGTGGGGCAAGTCACCATGGTGATGGTCCAAACGGAACAGGGCAAGAAGGATGGATTGTTTATCAACCTGAAAAGCGAAACTGTTGACAATGTCATTTGTAATTAATGTACAAAATTTGATCAGTTCAGGATGAACTTCGTTCTTTTCCCACATTTGAAATGTCCTTGTGGAAGGGAATTGATGTGAACTGTGTCGTGACTTGTTCGTGCCCAGAGCTGCTAGAAACCTGAGAAGTTAAAGAGGCTGCCCAAGGTCACTTAAAGAGATAAGAAACAGATGGGACAGGTCTCTGGTTCTCCTTAGCTGACACCTTAAGGTCCTCTCACCAGGTGTGTAGTATTCCAGGTGAGACAGTGTCAGGATTCCTGATCTTATTTTTCAGACATGTTCAAGGTTTGTCCCCAGGGAAATTCCAATGGCTGATTGTAGTGTTTGCTATCTTGTTTACATTGTTGACAAACAAAGTTCCTGTTGTTTGGACCAGACGATGTAAACAAAGCCAGCTGACTGGCACCAGGAGTACATTATACAGGCAGACAGGTCTGAGCTGTCTCCTCTTAGGTCACACCAACAGCATTGGTTGGTTATCAGATTTTCAGTAATGCTAAACTGGAATGTTAGAAAGAGTATTTCACAAGACTGATCCATTATTTCCTCCCAACCCTCTGTTTTTTTGTTACCTTTGTGGCTTCGAATGGCCAAAGGTTTGATTCCTTGCATCATTCTAGCTAGACGTTGTGTCATTGGAAAGGCACTTTATAATAATTTAAAAACTTTATAAACTTCATTGTCAATAATAATAATGATATATTATGACTTTCCTCACTCTACCCAGGTGCAAAATTGGGTACCTGACTATGGCTGGGGAGGTAAAAGGTGCCTAGTCTCAGTGTCTCAACAACCCCTGCCTCAAAAGGCTATGGGACCTTTACCTCACTGTAGCCCTGGCCCTGGCCCTGGGGGATCACATATAACTTCTTCAACTGGACAGGCAGTGTCAGAGAATTTCCTGTTCTAGTGCTGTATCATCTCCAAAGCCACCACTTCCCTTTTCCATGGCTCCACTGCACCTAAATATGTCAGACTTTTAATCCCAGGGTCCATGGTTTATCAAAGGCTGGCTCTACAGACATCCTCCCAAACATGATCTGAAACAAGTCTCAGAAGCTGTTACTTCCTCCAGTTTTCCTCCCTACTGTCTTAAGTCTGTCTTCAGCAGAGGGAAGTCAGAAGATTAACAAGTCTGCTGCTCTCCTGGCTGCTGCCCTTCCTGCAGACCCCCTCCCCCCTCACCTAGAAGGTCGTGGTAAGGGCAAAACTTCAAGGCTTCTGGAAAGACACTGACTTCATAGAACTGTAACGTTTTCGGATAAATGTGCCCATTTCTCACAAGTCCTCCCACTTTGGCATTGAGTTATCTGACAGTGTAATTGATGTGTATGACGTGGATATTACAGTTACGTTCTGTTCTATATGTATATGTGTGGTGCCAAACAGACTGGAGGTTTCCCAATAGGATCTGATATGGAGGAATTGCTTTCTGACCTGGTTTGGGTTAAAGGATTTCCTAGGCATGGAGCCAAGGAACTTTACAACATGATGATATTACCCTCTGGTTAAAGTAGTGCAGAATGGTACAGGATGTGTCCCTGGCAGTTAGTCAGTGTGACGCACTAAAGGTGAGAGGTAGTGCCTATTCCCAGAAACCTGTGCCTTGGCTATGTGTCATCCTTGTAATTTAGGAGAAACCCTTGACTTTACTATTCTTATGTTGGGTGCCACCCTTCCTCTGGCTTCCGCAACTACAGTGACATCACAGGAGGTTACCTGCAGTACTGCTTGTGGGAGGTAGAGGTCCAATGCATGTCCTCGGCTGGGCTGTTGGGATGGGAAGAATTTTAGCCATTGTATGATTTAACTTGGTTCTGACTAATAGTCAATAATCTATGTGTTTATGTGTGTGTATGTGCTCACATACATGTACATTCACATGTCAAGTGTCTATCCTTAGACTAGAGTTAGAGAAGACAAAGTCCTTTTCATAAAGTCACCAGAAAGTTCAGAAAACTGATATAAACTGGTATGGAAAGGTAGATGTACTTCTATATTCTCAGCTCAGAAAGCTGCCTGCGTTTCCCCTCTGGCACGTTTATTATAATGCAAGAGCCATCGTTTTTCTAGGTCCCCTACTGTCTATTTCCTCAGGCACCTACCAATGTCCTGTACCAGACGGCACAGCAGAGTTAATAAAGCCTATTTTGTAACCATTTGTCTCTCAGCTGCTTCGTTTCACTTCCACAATAGCACTGTTTTCTCACACAGGATTACAGGATTTGTGTCCCCATGGCAACTGTCTCAGCGCTAATAGCAGAATAAGTTCTACCCAGTGTTGTGTTACACATTGTGCAGAACTTTATCAAAGCAGTTGGGCAAAATGCTAGGGGAGCTGTGACAAAAGAAACATCATCTCTATTGCTAGTCATGGTATTACCATTTCCCTTGTCTGTTGTTTGCTAGTGTTATTACTGTCTCAATCCCAGGCAACCTAGAGTAAGTCTTTCCTCTCGCATGTTAATCATGTTACAGTCTGAACTGTTAAAGCTGTACTCCTTGATTGGAAAGGCTGAGGCTCTAGCAACTTGATCTGACTATTTCTCTTGCCTGATGGCTGTATTACAGTTTTGAGCTGTCCCAACTGCCCAGTCCTTGATATGAAGCGCTGAGATTTAGGAGTGGTAGTGGAGTCCCACTCAATTATCGGCTGGCCTGTTGATGGCCTAGGGTGCAAAACTTTGCTATTGCTTAGTCTCTTCTAGTCTATACCAGTGGGTCGCAAAGCGTACTAGGTAAATTTTTATTTACCAACCCATTGGAGTCTGGTAGAGAATACCAACAGAACTGCTGCTCATGGTTTGAACATGATAATAAACCAGGAACACGAATCTCATGCAACCAAATCATGTTATTAGACCAGGCAACCAACACCTGCATAATACATATGTAGCATGAGTTTGGTAGGAGCAAGAAGGTTAAATACAATTTAACACTGGTCGCATCAATTTTGGAAAGTCACAAGGCATTTGGAAACTCAAGTAAAAATTGATTTTCAACATTCAAGTTTCACATCAGTGTGTAGCTCTTGGTGTAATGAGCACAGTGATATGAAAATTATTGTTCTGCAGTGTTCATAACTTAAGATATCATTAATAATAAATACAAGCAGACCAGTGGTCTTTTCTAACAGCCCGTCAGGCCTAACAACTAGCCCGCAAGTTTTAATTACAGGACCTTCGGTCTAAAGGCACTTAGACTACAGGTCTAGATCCCCAGACCGCGGCCTGATTTACTCAAAAACCATTCAGACCGTCAGGCTAACTTCAGCCCGCGGTCTGAAAATTCTGGTCAAAGAGGTGCAAAAATCCCAAAACAATGGCATGGAAGGTGTGAATTGATTGAT
>NW_017802425.1:587671-596956 GCF_001625305.1 Branchiostoma belcheri | reverse complement strand
AATTATTACTTGTACGGTGCAAATGTTTCCTGTATTAGCTGCCTTTCCTAGTCCCAGAGCTAAAAAAAGAGCCCAGATGTAAGAGCCACACAAATATAACGTTGATAACCAATTTGGTCCCCATTACCTACATGTAACGTTATATGGAGTGTTACCTGGTCCCCAGAGCTTAAATCCCCTCAAATATGATCTGAACTGTGCTTTTCCTTGTCCCCAGAGGTAAGAGCCACACAAATGCAGTGAATATAGACGTAAAAGTTGACGTTTTTGCACGTAAATCGAGGGAAAGACGCAGGTAGCCCTCCCCACACTACCGAAACTGAGGTATTGCTGCAGCATATGAGTAGCAGTCCAGTGTTCTGTCCAATAGCAGCGTGGCTGTACATCGTCACGCGTACTACGGCACTTCCGGTGACCTCCAGTGACCTCCGCCTCGTTTTCGACCCCTACCCTTAGCCCAATGTGAAAAAGTATCTCCCCTTCCAATAGAGGCTTGTGTTTGGTGTACAGGAAACCCTGTGTATCATTCCTGCATTATCCCAAGCCTAATGAGTGCATGTTTACAGCCACTGCCCCTCCCCCTGGTGCTGCTGCATTATACACAGGCCCCAGGCACAGGCCACACCAACTCTATTTGTTGGTTCCCAGAGTTGTAAACAAATAACTCTTGCCTCTTGCAAACCTTTTGCTTCAGAAGACTTAATGATGATAGCAAAGTTAGATCACAGCCACAACCTGAATATAGGTAATTAAAATTCTTTACCTTGAAATTCAATCCATAGATTTTCGTATTCCTAATACACACATTAAAATGTGATATGAAATGTGGCACCAATACATTTTCTTAAAAATCTCCATTCAATTACAGAGTTATCCCAGAACCATAGGACTAACTTGTTGTGGCCTAATGAGGGCATGTTTACAGCCGTTCCCCCTCCTGCTGCCCCTCCCCCCTCGGTGTAGGCTCCAGTCACCCCTGAGCTCCAGACAAACCCAGTCTGCAGGGCTGATGGTTGGTTCCTGATTACAGCCGCTGCCGCAGGCTTTGTTTGTCCCCAGGATTTCCCGGCCTGAGCGCCCAGAGAGCCCGGCTGGGCCGCGGCTGTTGTTCCCTCTGATCCTATGCGGGAAGTGGTGTTGTTGCTGCAGGAATATTGTTGTTGTTGCCGACTGGGTGGATTGCGTGTGCAGGAACAGACGGCGAAATCAGGTCGGTGGAACGTTGGGAAAAGGAAACACAGCTTACACCAGAAACTGGACAAGGTTTTAAGTCTGGTGTGTTTCTCTTCACACCTGGAGATTTACATGCAGAGGAACTGCCACTTGGACAAGACTGGCTGCTTCTGGGTTTCAGCAGGATGCTTCTGATGAATTTTGTATGGCCTTCATGCAGAGGTAAGCAAGCTACATGCTTACATATGTATGATGGTCCCACTAACAGCATATGTTGGGTTATGTGTTAATCGCATGCCAATAGGTGGAGTTTTATTCACAGTAAAGTGAGCCAACATCTTGCCATGCATGCAGCCTCCTGCTGCTGAAGAATGGCAGGTTTTGCACAATACTGGAGACAGTAATGTCCCATTCTCCCTGCCTTTTGTTATGGAGATGAGGCAGCGCCATGAAACAGGCCATAATAACAAGGCCAGATTTGAACAATATGTCACAAGCTGAGGGGGAGGGGGCTGGAGTGAGAAAATGGCCTGGTCTCACTGGGTAAGGGAATGTAAGGGAGCCTGGCCTTGACTAGAGGTAGCCTCTGCTATATTTTGTATGTAGGAGCTATAACAACTCTGCAGCTGTGTAGCTTACAAGGTCTGTTTCCTGGTTATAGAGATGGAATATAAGTTTTCGAGAGAGAAGTGCAGTTTCACATGGGAAGAACTGCTCACAGCATAATAATGAATAATATGTAGTATTGTGGTTAGACTGATGAATCAGGTTAGGAAATTTATAGTATTTTGCGACTAGCTTTATCCATAGTTGAAGTGTATACTCTGTGTTACGTGTATGTACTGTTCATATAATCCTGTTCATGTATGTTGTATCCTCTGGGCTGGTGTGGAAGGTATAGTCTGTGTTTTATTGTATGGCTCATGGACAAAAAAATCTGGCCTGCTAAAGCTGTCCACAGACCTCTCAGTTCTTATTAACTAGGTTAGATGTCCACACAGTTCACCCGGCAGGTCCGCAGTGTTTACCTGCGTGCACATCCCAGCAAGTTGTGAAATATTTGGGGTGCTTACAAACACGGCTGGCTTGGGCACTGATTAGTTCTGCACAGAGAACCAGGCAAACATCCCAGCAGCAAGGCCAGTGGACATACAAGGCAGGGTTAATATTTGTGTACAAATTATGTACTACACAATGTCATTGATGTAATGGTGTGATGTCAGGCTTCAGCAGTAAGCAGTGCTCTGGGTAGTGTAGCTATAACATTGTTGAAATAAAGTCAAAGCTTCAGCAGTGGGTGAGCACTGCGCTGTAGCTATAATGCGATGTCAGGCTTTTGCAGTGACCAATGCTCTATAGTTGTAACATTGATGTAATGGTGCTGTAGCCACTGTGCAGTGATGCTGTAACTATTACCTCAGGCTTGAGCAGTGACCAATGCTCTGTAGTCCCATCAATGCTGTTATGGTGCGGTAACTGTGACGTCAGGCTTGAGCAGTAAGCAGTGCTCCTCCCCCAGCCCTAGGGGGAGTGTGACCACTACTATCAGCCAGACTGACGCATGGCCACATGCTTGTCTTTCTCCTGATTAAACCCAGGCCTGGGGCAAGCCAAACTCATTACTCACTCCAGCTCTGCCCTGCTCCCTCCTTCTGCGCAGAAACGGGCTCAGAAATCACTGTAGCAGCAGCCAAATCAGCAGGCATCTGGAGAAGCCAGGCCTGGGGTAGTGAGAAGCTGGGTATGTTGAGTAGGTGAGATATGAGGCAGGTTTTGTAGCTGTAGTGCCAGGCAGGCTGCCCTCCAGGGGTGATGCTATCAGTCCTGTCATGCAAATGAGCCTTGGCAGGCCTGACATGGGGTCGGGCAACCTATGCCCATATAAGGCAGTCTGTTTACTCACCCAGATACGTAGTAAAATGAGTTTGGTCAACAGCCAAGGAAACTACAAGTCATTTCCTGGGAACCCCTGGTTTGCCTAATTACTTGCGGGCTTTAAAAGTTCCTTGGATGGTAGAGAAGTTCCTAGTCCACTACTTGGCCGTGGTAAGGTGAGTTTGGAGAGTCTTGTGACAGTGTGGAAGTGGTGAAGTCAGTTAGTGCAGTGGTGTGTACAGTAGTGTGTATGGACTGAAAATGGGAGCTTACTGTGTTTACTTAGGAAGGTGCAGTTTAAACGGCCAGAAGGTCGACCAGAAAGACTGCTTCTCCTGCCAGCCCAGGTAGACTGTTGTGACTTGGTTCAGAGTATCTGTACATTCTGTAGGTTTTTAAACTCTGTAACTAAATGCTGGTTGTGCTGTGATGTGTCAGACAGATGCTAATGAAACATTTAACCTCCTGAGAATTACCCAATTGTCCAACCCCCCTATTGTCTGCACCCCCATTTTGTACCTTTCAATTTCCTATGGGTTCGTATCCTCTGGGGAGTGAAGTGGAGGGGAAATAGGATGTTCTGCTGGGAAGTGGTGTTCCAGAAGGGTTTGGGATGTGGGATTTGGGAAGGGTTTCCTGAAACAAGCATGTTGATATAAAGGTGAGTTTTTTTGTTGTGTAATGAAGGTGAGGTCATTGGACTGTGAACAGGTAAATCTGGTTTAAAAGGTTGAACCCAGAAAAGCTGATGTGGGGAAAACTATGCCTTCTGTGCTGTTATCTGTGTATGTGGAGTAAAAAATGATAGGCAGGGGTCGTAGGAGATTTTTTCTGGTGTCGGTGGGTGCCAAAATTTTGCGATTTTGAAGTGACATTGTCCAGCGGCAGTTGGAACGGTTACCGTGTCTGACAGCTGGTTACTGATTAACCAGGACAGTTGGCGATGAACTGCAGGTGAAATTTGCACAGCATCGATTTCCTGTGTACAGAGATGAGATTTTCATTGCTCTGACAGTCGGGACTTTAGATAATGCATTTTCGGGAATTAGGCTTGCGTCGGGGTGTATTTATTCATGTCGGAATCATGGCGTAATTCCATTTTGGAGCGACAGGGCTGCCTTATCAAGACTTGTAATCAAATAATGGGCAAGCAAAGTAGAAAACGCTGATAATTCCCCACATTTATTCAGCGTTCCTGCTGTCTGCTTTCATTTCTGCCTGCCCCGAGCTAACGTCTGTACCCAGGCAGCCATGGTGGAGTTTTCATGTCTGCCTTGCGGCAAGGAGGTTTGAACTGTCCTACTTTGGTCAGGAGTGTTGAATCTGTAGCCAGGCATAGTTATGGGGAAAAGAAACAGTGTTTCTGTTGTAGCCCCACAGAATGCCTTTGTGTGTGTGGATGTTAATCTGTAGTAAGGTGTGTCAGAGCGTTTTGGTTGTTGTTCACATGATGTGCGATAGGTATGGTTTAGTTTTATTCAGAATCAGATCTCCTTCAGTGATACAATATTCAGTATGATGTACAGATATATCAGATCTGTATTTTGTCACATGGAGGTTGGCCTAATCCTTTACAGGCCTGTTTATTGTTCCTCTGGTTGATTCCCAGCTATCTGCTCTGGTAATCTCCAGGGGAGGGAGTGTGTACCTTGTCCTGATTATTTATCTTAGCTCTGTGATTGTTCAAGTGGAAGATATCTCCACAACAGCAGCCACAGCTTCTTACCTTCATCATTATGTAGTACTTCTTACTGCTGATATCTGTGAATATCTTGTGTAATCATATTTTGTAAGAATCCATGATAAACTGTTTTTATTTGTTGTGTATATGCCCTGGTAGTGCAGGTAGCATATATGTTATAAGAAATTCTGAGTTTTAGAGTTCTATAATGGATATCTTTCACATTCTCATGACATTTTACTCTGTCCTAAGCTCTGTGCTTTTCTTGTGTTTCTTCAGGACCCTGTATTGACGTGTAACCTGTGAACGACGACAAGGCACCGCAGTGCTTGGAATACTGGACTTTTACTGTAGCGAACACCAGCGGAACTGTTCCCAGCAAACAGCGACTGAACCGTAGCAGATCTGTAGCAATACTCAATCAGAGACTGATAATGTATCCAACACAGCTTGCCAGAAGACTCTCTGCTCTGACTGGAGCTTTATTAGTGCTACTAACGAACCTGAGCTCATTATGTGGAGGTTTCCCGGAGGACCTGTACCCACTACACCAAATCCCATACTCTGAAGGTAAACACTATAACTTATACCTAATGTAGAACACTATAACTCATAGCAATATAACTTAATACCTAATGCAGAGGTACAGTATAACTTACAACAATACAACTTATAGTTATACCTAATGTTTAAAACTATAACTTACAACAATATGCCTTAATATACCTAACTTACAACACTGTAACTTATCACAATATCACTTGTATCTAATGTAGAACACTATAGCTTATATCTAATATATGATACAGCAAATATTAACAGTATAACATGCTGTTGTATATCATGAACAAACAAACAATCCTCAAAACACTACACTATCATGTCAAGCAATGAAGAACCAATCTCAGGTAAACCCTGCCAGTTTGAAAACTTGAAATTTTGAAAACCTAATTGTGAAATGGTGCTTATTTAAACTTATATTTCCTAACTAGGGAATATCAGAGCTTGCTTTATTTTGATAGTCTCCTGACTTTCAGCAGACTTTCAGCAGACTGACGCTCCAAGAAAATTTTGAGTGTTTTTCCATCTGGAGTTGGTTTAGCTCCTTGGTTCAGTCAACTCCAAATATGCCTGTGTAGGATTTCCTTATCGCTTTGTGCAAACATACACGTAGTGCACAGGAAGTTTCAGCAGGTGCCAAAATACCTGGAGGAAACACGTTCACCCTCCCTCCCCCCACCATACTTGGGTGACCTTGCTTGGCCAAGGGTAATGGATGTTGCCATGGCAATGTGAGGTCATCCTGCCCTGATCCCAGCATGATGCTGACATGAATTATTCAGGAAGTGTCAGCAGCACTGAGCCTTCTCAGAATCTTAGTTCTGTCTTACGTAGTTCTTCCAGCACAGAATATTATACTACAGTCGACAGAGAAAGCTGTCGACTATTTTTGTCTATTTATACTGATAACCAAATGGGGCTTGTTTTGAACATGTGAAATATGGATTCATAAACCACCTGACAGCGAAGTTCAGATGTCACATGGATCCATGTAACATCTGAGTGTATGCGGCAAGAAGGATTTTCAGTAATTGCACCTGTGAGAGACGTTAGTTGCCGCCCTGAATGTTGATGTCAGAATTGCTGCTGTTTCCTGAATATCCTTTATAAAGACTTTATAACAACCGAGCCTGCAGAAATCCGATCGAGGCAGTAAATAATGTATAAGTCCTTAACCTGTAGTTACTGCGTCTGCTGCTGAATACTGATCAGGACAGAGGGGACATGAAAGGAGGCTGCAGGCTGCATAGAAACTGAATGGAAGGATTCAGCCCCTTAAGCCCAGTCTTTGGCGACAATAATTTCATTAGTTGGTTATTAGATTTACAAAAGAAAATAATAATGTTGTAGCCAAAGCCAATAGTGTGAACCTCAAGGCATTCTCAGTTTCAGGGAATGGTAATTTACAGCTAGGTGAAAGTTTTCCTCCCATTGATTCTAATTATTACATTTTGCTAAATGTTCACCTTATGATCATCAGATGCCTGAGAAACTAGGAATTAGACTGGTGTAGCCCACCCTAAGTAGGTTGGTACTTGAACTTCCTGCGGCTCCTATGGGGGTCTCTTAACTTGCAGGAAACCTCCAAATGCAGCAATCCTCACACGATTTCCAAATCAGGAGGCACTTAGGAGCCCTCCCGGCTCCCGCTTTATTGAATGGAACGGGAAGCGTCTTCCCATTCAGCTCATAAAGCAGCCATTCTGCACGACACACAGAAAGCTTTTTGGCGAAGTGGTCCCCTCTGCCGTGATCATGTCGTCTGGGGGGATTCGTTAAAAGGGAATGATCAGAAGGGGGCCAGCTTTACTGTTGGCTGAGTAGCAGAGTGCCTCGCAGAAGGCCCCGTTCCTCCGATCGGCTTCAAGTTGGCTATAAATAAGCAATCGTGTTGCAGCTTAAGGAGCAGACGGGGGAATTATGGAGACATGAAAAGACTTGTCTCTTGGCTGAAGAGGGCTGAGGAGTTAAGACGTCTTATTTTCAGGGTGACTGCGAAGGAAATGTTAGAATGAAAGCAAGCAGAACTGAAGGCTATTTCAGGGCTTCAGTTCTGGAAATGGAAAATGAAAGGATCTGTGAGCCTACAGTCCTCCAGGAAATGGGAATTAGACTTAAAAGTTAGATGCCAAGTTTGGGATAAAAGTTTGGAGCAGCTTACCATTCTGTTCGTTCAACTCATTTAAGATACACACATGAGAAGGGAAATGGCAAGAGACAGTTGAAGTAGTTGGTGGGCGAGTGTTAGCGAGGATGAAATTATGACAAACAAGCAAAGATATTAAAGTCATTTCACACCATTACTGTACATCACTTACATTTATGTCTGATAGTAATGTCAGCTAACATTAGATGTGATCCCTTGGATGGATATTAGGCAGTACTTGTGAACTGTGGAAGAGAAAATGTGCCAAGAATCAATGTGTGTGTTTCACGGACTGTTTAGTTGATAATAATTAATAATTATTATCAACTACGCACCCTCCTCCGGGGTACTCTCAAATCCTGGGGAGAACCCTGAGTTGATTACTCACACATTGTTCTATACTGGTCCAGTGAATGGCAGATTCTAGGCAGATTCCCCAAATATGGCTGTACGATGAATTTTTCCTGTTTTTCTGCAGGATCCCCTGAATACGAGGTGTTCTGCGGACATCGGCATTCGGACGAGTATTCTAACTGTTCGCACAACTACGAGTTCCAGCTGCTGCGGGAGATCACGTACGAAGGGAAAAACCACCTCCTGCTCGGCGCAAAGTAAGTCAGATCCATGGTGGTTTTATTTTGCCATAGGAGGAAAAGTTTTGTGAAGATTTGTCAGTTAGTTTTCTTCCAGAATTCGTGGTAAGTATGTCAGACAGCTGTGTTAGGGTATGTTTTATTACTTTTTGTTGATTGTCATTTTCAATCAATCAATCCTTTTCCTGTGAAAGGTCAAAAGGGACAAGGTTGCAAAGTTCGATTACCAACTTTTTCAATTCAGTTCCAAGCTTAACTTCTTCATTACTTCTTGACGGCAACTGGTGATGACTGTTATGAGGGTGATTTAATATACATTGTATATAGTCCCCTTCAGTCAATATTGACCATGGTAAAATTATAATTGATATCTACACTACAGCTTTAGCTATGGTTGAACAATACTATACACTTCCGAGGTGATGTAATAATTTTTGCCCATAAAGTGAGCTATAACAGCCCAGCCCTCCCCTGTCACTGTCAGGCCTGGTTACAGCCAGGCTTCATCATGACAGGGTTAAATGCTGCAGGGTCAGAGGTCAGGGTCTGCAAATGTCAGGGACAGGCTGATGAACAAGTGACGACATTTGCTACTTTGGAGAGAGGCCAGATTTTCTCTTCTGGGAAACTTGAAGTTATTACATCTGAAAGGCCTGGAATATTGCTGTCAAACAATACAAAGTAATGAACGACAAGGCTTAAAACTACAGGAAGACATAAAAAAAGGCATCAGGAAGGGAAAAGGTGAAGAACTATCATATAGCAGACAATCCAAATAGAGTGGAAGTCTGGCCTAACATTACTAAAATTCTTTCAACTTGAAACAGGAAAGAAAATTTGCCCTGTTTTCGCTCACATGCCTGAGACAAATTATTCTTAAACCTGATTTTGAAGTGAAGTGGTTTCAAACTTCAAACCGTTTTCTCCACTTGTTTTGCCCACAGAATCCTGAATGGCTGTATTGTATACATGTACAGGAACATGATTTTGAAGTAAGCAGAACAACAAAGCCTGCCTTGTGTGTTGGCCCAGAGTGGCTTCAGTTGAAGCATGACCAGTACAAGGCCTGATGTTACAGTATTGTAATGCAAACCAGCCATTGTCAGGCCCCACTCAAGCCTATCCCATCAATCAACCTATCAGCAGCCCTGTGGGGAGTGACCTGGGTCAGGGGGTAGAGGTCAGACTTCCCATGAGTCAGCCGTCACTGGTGTAGGGTGGTACCAATGGCAGGTGGGGGAGGGTCGTGCCACTCT
>NW_017802425.1:549305-587651 GCF_001625305.1 Branchiostoma belcheri | reverse complement strand
AGGTGTTATAAGAAATTGTATCTGCATGACTCAAAAAAATGGAGCTTCTCTCTACACTTTATACACTCCTTAATAATTGGACACATGTACAAGTGTCCTTTTTGTTTTGAATTTTTCCTTTGAAATTTCTGAGAAAAAACAGACAGCCCTTTTGAACATTGGGTGGTGTTATGTACACATTGTCTCTTCTTCTCACCCATAATTATGTATCAAAAACTTGTTTGTCATATCATCAAAATGATCATCAGACCTAAAATGAAACAACATTACTAACCTTAATCTATCAATGTCAATCTAACAAGAAGGAAATAGGCTGCTACCCCTGGGACACATCCATGTTTCAGTACTGGCAGTTCTTGTATGATCATGGTCCTCTGGGCCCTCCTCTCTACACTTACTTACCTTACTTTCATAGACCAAATTAAATTCCAACAACATCAATGGAACACAAGATGAAAAACACTGACGAATTCCTGCCTTTTTCCAGCTGGAATTTCCCCAGAGCATTCCTTATAGTTCTGCGCTAATGGAATTAATAAAGAAACCAAGTGCTGAAACGAGGTGGGAGCTTAAATTATGTAGAAATGCCGACAGGAAACCATGCAAGTCTTAATCCCCTCGTTAATGTCATTACAGGTTCCTGTCTTGATGGGATTAATTAATTAATGACAGGAATCTTATGCGAACCACTTCCTGGTAAAGGAGACTTTAACTCTGGCACACCCTACTCGTGTATGGCCCACTTCCTTTCGATGTGCCAACTTTTTGATGTACCACCATTCTCCGTGACCCAGTCCTCTGTAGGGCCAGGTTATTGCCCTACCTGAAAGTTAGTCATGTATTAAATGTTCTAACAATTTTTTCACCTCCACAACTGTACCCAACCCTTTATAAGTATGCAGGAAAGTATGATTAATAATCAGATCTTAATGATAGAAGCATTTCCTTTACATGTGTGGATGCACACAACTTGTAGAACTGAACCCAACCCATGATTAGGAACAGGGGACAATTTTGGGGAATGATTCAGAAAAGTGTAGATTTTCTCCAGGCGCAAAAAGTTTTTTATTTTTATTTTTGACAAATGTGGTTTGTTTGAACTGATTTGTATGAACTGTGTAAAGGAATGTATGGTATTCATTTTATCTAAATCTATGTACAGATCTTGGAAGGTTTTTCTCCACATCCTGTTGTAGTGTTTACTGTGCCCCCCATGAAGGTTACTTCACACGAAACATAAGTCACCAACCACGACAGTAGACCGGGCCCTGAAGGCAATATGAATTATAGTGATAACTTTATCTTGAGATGTTTATGTTGATGAAGATTAGAGTGTCCTGTAATACAAAATATATCAAGCAACTGGATAGATTCTCTGAAGAGTCAAGAGTCAAGTAGCATTTGCTATCTTTCATTAGTAACTGAGAATGTAGACAAGTGTAACCTGTATAGATAGCACCTGATTTTATGTATATGTACATGTATGTTGCTAGCAATACTGCTGTAGTGTTGATAGCATCTTACATGACTAGAGGAGAAAACATTTTTACAGGAAATTAAATAGATGAATACCAGACAGTAATAAGTGAGACTGTTAAGAATTTTTGCCGTTTCCTCCTGTCTTATTTTTATGTTGTGGTGTCTGAAGTGACTTCCAGAACAAATATGTATGGAAGCAAGCTGAGGGGAGGTGTCCTCTCAGGCTCTGTATAGTCTTCATCATGAATCATTCTTGTATGGCCAAAAATGTTTAATGATTGTTACCTTAAAGGCCTTCTCTGCATCTAGCATCATGTTCTCATTAGGGCTAGAGGCCATACTTATCCATTGTCACCTGACTATATTTTGTTTTCAGAATTAGTCTGTCATCTCCACACTCCTTTTCTTCCCGCCAACACACCTGTACCTCTACCCAACACTTTTGTTTCTTACCTGCCCACACTTCTGGGTTTGTTGTCTTTACGGCTCTCTGACTGTTTTCCTACCTGCCGCCAGAACGGTGCGCCCACTTTCACACCTTTTGTCCCACCTGTTTTCCGTTGCGGAAGTGGTGCAAGGAAGGTCCAAAGGCGAGAAAGGATGCGTGACCGGCGTGTTCTGTGTGCTTATCGTTATCCTCACTCACTCTTGTGGTAAAAGTTGTTTCTGCCTGGCTTAAAATTGCTGAAATCTCTCAGCCCTGGAATAACAAACGATGTGTGTGGATGGGGACCATTTGAGACGTTGTGACCATAAATCTGAGGGGGGGGGGATGTGAGACCACATTGTGACAAGAGGAGGGGTTCAAAGTCACAATGTAGAAGAGAGAAGCGAGTACGGTGTGGGGGATGAGTCAGGAACTTCAGATTCCATTATGCTGAATGTGTTGAACTTGGCTTTTAGATTCCATCCAGCTGAATGTGTTTAACTTGGCTTTTAGCCTCTTGGATTAATCAGAGTGTGAGTTTCCCGGAAGAAGGGATTAAATTTGAAAGGAAGAAGCTGTCAGAAGTTATGTATTATACCAACTTCGTGTCAGAGCTGATTAACGTGACATGTAGGCATTATAAGGACCAGATTTATTCACTCAGTACTGAAGGAAGGAGATAGAAAAGTCTTATCTTGAAATGAAAGTTACTGTTGTGTGTGAAAGTGGAGGGGGGATTTTCTCCTTGGTTTTGTAAAGAATGTCATCCCTAGTGTTAATTGTTTGTAGAGACAGTACCTTAATGAGGAATACAGACAGACAGGGCAATCTTTAAGACAGACAGGAGCAATCTTTTGCGAGTTTGCCAGGCGCCTGGTCTCCTTTGCAGTTGTAGGGGCAGGGATCGAAATTCATTTTTTTGATTAGGTGCACTGGTGCACCTAACCAAAAACATTAGGTGCACCAAAAAAAATTTGGGTGCACCACATATTTCCAGTAGTACATTAATAAGTTAAATATTATTAATATCAAATTAATATTCCACACGTAAAGAATGCTAAAAATGATCGTAGCAAGAGTGGAAATTGCATCGCTATGGAAATAACACAGTAATGATCTTACCGAAAAAGGGCAAATTAGGATGCCGAGATCGAAAAAAAAAATATAAAAAAAATCTAGAAATGAAAAAAAAATCACACAAAGCCTCAATCTTTTTGCACTTGACTTCTCGGTTGATTCGGTTTCGGACTCCGACTCTGATGACCCGGAACTGGACAGTCGGAAGGAGCTCGGGAGGCCGTGGAGGAGGGCCCGGGAATGTTGTCGAGAGCACATGGCCCGCCCCCTCCCCCTCTGTCTCGGCGCTCCCACGGCACGGTCTGTCCACTTCTCGCTCGTCCGGGCGTGTTTCCCGTTGGTTTCCAGCTTCATCGCTTCCTTCGGGGTTCTGAAGAGCTTGGGCTGATGTTGCCACATCTCGTCGTCATCACGATCGGACCTCGGCTGAAGGAACCGTAGAAGCGAAGTCTGTCTCGACATATTTGTTTTGCTTTGTCATCCACGAATTTCATGGCCGAATTTTGTCGACACCCGGGTTTTGACGATGTGACCTCGAAGATTATCGAAGTCAAGCGAAAACTGCACGAAAACAACATTTTCTCACATGACAAGCCCCCGAGGTAACTCCCAAAAAGCGTCGGAAAGTTCCGGAAGCGAGTTCGCGATGTTTTGGTCACATGACTATCAAGAAACCGGGGAACGAGAGGGAAGAGATCTCATGTCCAGTGTTGTAGTCGGGATCCGGAAGTTGGTGGGTAACGCGAAGTCGGCACTGCGCCGACACATAATTTTTCGGGCTTTAAAAACTGAAGTAAATCTAATTCTATCTCAAGAATTTCAAACAAGCAGTGCATCAAAGGTTTTTTATTATTTTATTCCATCAAAGCAATGTTGGAATTACAGTGTTTTGTACCTTTACCGTACTAATACTACAAAAATATTTAGGTGCACCGGTGCACCCACAGTCAAAAATTGGGTGCACCGATCCAGATTTGGGTGCACTAAGGTGCACATGCACCCATTATTTCGATCCCTGTGTAGGGGTCACAGCTTCATGTTCAGGTCACAAAAAGCTTCACAAACAAACTGCCGACCAGACCTTGTGGCCGGGCACTCAAGCTAGACTTAACACTAATAACAGGGAGACCCAGACCTTACATATAGGTGGCTCCCTAAGCAGGGTAGTTTTCTTGATACTGCCAAGGAGGCCATTTTTTTTGCTCTACATTTTTCCGGGACAGGAAATCTTCTGATCAGACTTTTATGATTGCTCTGTAAGCAGGTTGATCTCGGCCAAAGCAAGACTTAACCGCAGTGATTGTAAATTTTATCTTCTGGGATGAATCCATGTATTTGAACTACTGATAGTTGTATGTAGCCTGTTACACCTGTGGAGAAACCACTGCTGCCTAGTGCATTCAGAAACGTTGCTTCCAGTTTGAAAACGGACTCATCAAACCCCCATGTAATATCGCGGGATTACATGACAAAATCCTACTGTCTTCCATCCTGACAGCATCCATCCATCTCTCCTCCTGCTCTGCCTCCTCCACACACCAGCCAGGAGCCCTCATTTAGACATCTGTCTCTGCAAAGGCAAACACTAATTGACAAGTTGTTAGTTGCGGAGAAGCCAAGAAGTTTGTCGGCCTCTTGTGCGTTGTATAGTCATCATACAGAAAGCACCCGGCATACATCTGTCATAAAACAAAGTCATCTATCAGCTCACAAGGTCATATATCTACTCACAAGGTCATATATTAGCTCACAAGGTCACTCACAAGGTCATATTATGTTATCTCACAAGGTCATGTCAAGGGATCAAAGTCTAGCAGGGAAAATTGTGATGCCCTTTAAGTTGTTCCATTGAAAGGTACTGAGTTTATATTAAGAATTGATTTATGTGTTGACTCTGGGTAACCTGGGATTAATGTACAGGCTTTTAAAGGGCTGCTGTGATAAATTTATGTGGATGTTATTAATCACAAGATAAATTTGTGTGGTTGACATTAATGATGACTCAGATGAAATTTACTAGCTATAAACCACAGCAGCCTCTGCCTTCATCCAATAAATCATGTGCCAAAAATCTGGTGCTATGTTTAATCCATTCATTTCCAGAAAAATTCCACAACAATCAAACCTCAATTATGTTAGACTTTCATATTATCTATGTTGCCAGTCTGACTTTGACTTTTGAATGTGATTTATACTAATGACATCAGTTGGAGGTGAAACAGTAAGAGATGATGCTAAACTTTCACTACTGACATGCTGCAAACATAATGTTGATGATGATGATGTTGGTGTTGTTGATGATGATGATGATGATGACGACTCTCTGTGTTGATGGCCCTCATACAACATCATCAACCTCAGAAATGTTTACACATTTCTCTCATCACACTAAGACATCTAGCCTGCCAAGTTTGGCCCTCTCCTCCCAAGGAGCCCAGGCACCTCCTTGTGAGGGGCAACACGTCTTCAAATATTTACCCACCATCCCTGCTGATAAACGATGTTTGATTTCCCACCTCCCTGGGTTTCTCACGGCCCTGCAAGGAGACTGACTTCTGGAGACACGAGCCTCCTGTGAAATAACTTGGTATAACATTAACAAAGCAATTTTGGCATGGAGATGACAGTGTTAAATTTTGTGACACTCCCATAAGAGGATGTTTAAAATTGTTACATCTTTCCAAAAGTGTTCATGGAAAAATCATCTTCACTGCATTGCAAGACAAACTTAGTTGCAAAACTGTTTTTTTTTCTTTATTTATTTTAACAGTTATGATTATGACAGCTGAAAACTATGTGTAGGTATGTTTTAAGAATACAAATATGTTGATCCCCTCTAACATGTTTGTTTTGATGTGTTTTACAGAAACCATGTCTTCCTGGTGGATGTTGATGACTTCCAGATATTCAGATCGGTAAGTTATCCACAGTGCCAGCTAACTGCTTTTTCTTCAGACAATATGAGAAAGACAAACTGAAAGCCTTCCATGTGAAGCTACCTGATTGAAGCCCAAATGCCAGAAAGCCATGAATGATCGGAAAAGTAGGTCTGTTTTTCTTGTGAAACTTAACAACACAAGACAAATTCACAGCCAGCAGAAACTTCCCAGAATGGAGTTCTTCCTTAAACCTATACATGAAGGTCAAATGGTCAAGAAGGAATCAGTGAAAGATGCAGACAGTGTGTTTTCTTTCTCACGCATAATAAGAACTTGAAAGGTACCTGGGTAAGAATTAAGACGTGAAAGTGAAAGATGTCAGGGTAAGAAGCAGTGAAAGTCAAAGGTGTCAACTTAAGAGGCAGTGAACGTGAAAGCTGTCACCGTAAGCAGTGAAAGTGAAAAGTGTCAAGGTAAGAAGCAGTTCAAGTTGTCAGGCTAAGACACAGTGAAAGACCCTTTAACAAACTGGCCCCCTGCAAAGCTTTGGCAAAGGTGTATACATGGAAGATTTGGTTTCTGACAAAAAAGAAAGTAACTGCTTGACATACATGTACAATGTAGTTCAATATCCAATCCAATATTAGGAGGCAGTAAATCTGTCCCCAGAACTGCAGGATACCTGGGCTGGTCTGTCTTCTATCCATCAGCAGGACTTCTATAGCAAGTCTCAAACAGTCTCTACAGTAGCCCCCTGGCACCTGACTGGCATGTTTCCATTTGTTTGTCCCCTGCTGCCTGGTGGGCAGAACAGTTGGCCTCTGTAGCAGGAGGGCTGCCTGATGGATTGATATTTGAATAGAGAAAAGTAACCAGAAAACAAGACAAGGTCTGCCCACTGGAGCAGAAGGAAGATTTCATCCCAGATAAGATCCTTTCCTTCTTGGGAGACCCAACGGGAACAAAGAGCTGTAAGAATGTTGTTTGGAAGTGAAGATACTGTTGTTTTGAACTGTCGTGGTGTGTTGGTAAAAATTCCTGCCATGTAGGTAAAAAGAATTCCTTTCTTTCAGAAGATTGAGTGGAAGTCCACGGAGGATGACCAGGGCATGTGCCAGATGAAGGGACTGATGAAGGTGAGTGTTCTCACCAGGTGGATGCACCAGAGACCTTTGTGGTCTTACCTTGCAGTCAATTGTAGAAAGCCATGGAACATGTGACTAAAATGTCAGGCTTGTGCCCAGAGAACAACACAAAAATCTTTGTGTGTCAAGTTTTTGTGTGTTTTCCTGAAGCCTGACCCTGGCCTGCCTCCCTAATAATGTGAGAAATTTTTCCCCACAAAACAGAAGAGAACTTGACAGCAAAACGTAGCCCCTTTGTAACAGTATACTTACAAAAGTCATACAAAAAGAAAACAGTAGCTTGCCTAAAGCCCTGTCTGAATGAACGGACTGATGGTTTTGATGTTTTTTGCTGTCTCCATAAAGGATGCTGTTTCATTCCATGGGTATACTAGATTTTTTAACTAGATGTTGAACTTGAATGTAAGATGTTTCTCATAAGTACATTCAGAAGATCCATCTTAGTAAACCTGACTGAACACCTGAATGTCTCACACAGCATGAGTGTCACAACTTTATCCGCGTTCTGGAGCTGAGAAACGACTCCACGCTGTTCGTCTGTGGAACCAACGCGTACGACCCTAAATGCCGAGACTATCCGGTGAGTACAATGCCACAAGCACTTCTCACTAGGGTTCTCTACCCGTTGGAAAACTTGGTACTGGCTAAATTAACTTTGTCTTTTCCTTCCATGAATTGAACCTTTCACTAACTTGAAAACAGGAAAACTCCTTCCATTGTGACAGTGTATCCTGTCAGTTTCCAGCCCACAGCATATGTCGTGACTAACACACATGTACAATGTAGCATTACACAAAATGTACACAAACACTTATACAATAGCCTGTATGGTCCCTCCTCAGAACCACATCCTGAGAACTTAGGTTACTACATGTGTAACATAAGCCTCCCAGTGTCACTGGAATATCACAGAGGCAAGTTCTAATTGGTTCTGACACTGCTACAGTTGAGCCTTTTCAGTGTTCACCTCATGTGGCCTCTAATTTAAGTATTCAGTAAATGCTGGCTGAAAAACTGAACATAACATTATAGAACCAGTTGGACCACTTATCCATGACTGCGAGGATTTGAGAAGATGCTCAGATTTGCCTGGACAGTTTGACAAGATGAATGCATTTTGTCCTCTTTGTCCACAAAACCAGTTTTATATTCCTCCCATGGATCAGGGGTCAACCCTTGATCCAGCAAATTTCTCACTAAGGAGTCTTCATTGCCTTCAGAGCATTTAATTTGAACCTGGAGATAAAGAAGCCAGTCCTGAGGTCTTAAAGATAAAGACCAGAGGTCTGTGTCCTCCGTAACTCCCGAGGCCTTATCTTAACTTTTTCCCTGCTAACTAACTAACCCCCTAACTAAATTGGTAACTAAACAGCTACTCCAGTGTGCTAAAGGTTGCAGACCAAAGGTTGATGTCTAACTCCTGAAGTCTGTATCTATAACTCAAACTGTCCCCTAGCTTTGCCGACGAGACTCACAGGATCACTTTCCCTAGACAGTCCTCTAACCTGTAATTTCCACTAAGCCCACCATTCCCCCAAACCAGCCTTAATTGTCGGACGGGTCCCTAAATCACCTGCTGACCAGGTCTTCAATCCTGGATGGCCCTGGTTGTTAATACCTGATGCTCTGTCCTAAAACTTAGAAAAGCCTGATAGCCTGTTCTCAAACCTAATAGCTTGTCCTAAATACCCTATAGCCTCTCCTGAAAGCCACCTATGTCTGACTGTGATCAGTGGTGATGGACACTGATTGCAGGTACTGGTAATTACCATTCCTCTTGGCATGATGGTTAACTTCTTCTGTTGAGGGGAGCCTTTGTGCTTGGTGTGACAGATAGTCGTCTTGCACAAACTGTAATCATTGAGCCACAGAAGGAGAAACTTGGGGAACCCGTGTTGTTGTTGGACCTGAAGACAGGACTGCAGATTTGAGATGGTAGACCTGAATACATGACTATAGGTTTGTCCGTTTGAGAAAGCTGTGTTGTTGTGAAGTTTGGATCTGAAGACAAGACTGTAGGCTATACAGAGGGTGACAGAAGTTGAGGAAGCTGTGTTATTGTGAAGTTCCGAACTGAATACATGACAGATCGCTCTTCGGTACTGCTGCTCCTCGCAGGCACCCCGATTCGTCATCGCCTGCTTCCTGCAATTAAAATAATCATCACGGGATGCTCCTTTCCACGGGAGCAGGGCCGAAGCGCCGCCGCTGCCGCCTCCATGCATCATCCTGACAACCAGCAATTTCACGCTGAGTTTTTGTCAGTCTGACGTTGTTCCTCCCCATACAAATCACCCAGGAATCCCGACACTCAGCAGCCTATAATTCCCCGACAGGAAGGACACTCTGCCCCTCGGTGAGCCTGCTTTGTGGAGGAGACGGTAGCCATGGTAACGTTTTCTAAAGACGATTGTGATGAGAGTGTTCCTGCTCATTTCCCGTGAATGGGATGTGAGGAGAGAAAGGAGTCGGGAGGAGTGAGTAGTTTGGCGGGGCGGCTAATGGATTTGTCAAGTTCAGGGTCTGACCTGAGCCTAACGCGTACCGGAGCGATTAGGCATGAGTAGCAAGCAGAACGGGCAGAAGATTACGGGAATTCTCTTGTTCAACAAAACACAGATGGGAGGCGACACAAGTGGATGTAAACTCCTAAGATTTGGTTATGCAGAAGAGTTCTTGACAGCAAGGCTCTGTAAACCATGAGGCTTTGCACATGCAGGTTTTGTGCAGGTACATGGAAAATTGTGCAGAAAGTTGTGATGTCTACATGTACCTGCACCGAACCTGCACAGGGCTGTGATAAGACCAGCTTGCAAAGCTAGATTGATTCACAGCCTGTAGTGGCCTGAAAATGCCTCAAGTCCTTCAATACAGGAGATAACAAAGTTCACAATGATACAACTAGCAACATTTTCAAAACACAGAAAGCCTAGCGAAAAATATTGTGCAGATAAAACTTGTTTGGTTCAGATAATTATGTTTGCTGCACTAGTGCAGCCAAGAGCCAGGATTGATGCTGGTTTTCCTTGGGACTGAAGCGGCAGAACGGATAACCTTTGCCGGTTGTCCGGTGGGAGAGTCAGCGCGAAACTGCGTCATTAAAACAAATGGCAGGGCTGGTAATAAACCTGAACCTCTGCCAGATGGGACCTCATGATGTTACTCGCAAACATGCAGGGCTTTCTTCTCCCTGCTGAGCAGCTGTTTGGCACCAATTTTGTATTTTTTACCTAAACGTTTTTACATTAACGTAACAAGGTTTCCAACCTTCCCTGACCGCAGGCATACACACACACACACACACCTTTCAACGTCTAAACTTTGTGTTCTGTTTTCCAGCTGGAAGTGTTTTCAGAGCGTGCATACAATGGCGGCGCCCCCACCATGTCTGGCATCGCGAAATGTCCGTTTGATCCAAGCCATAAAAACACTGCTGTCTTTGCAGGTAAGCTGGGTTCTCTGGGCTGAAGCTGAGTGTAGCCTCTTCAAATATTGTTCAAAGGTGTGATTTCCATGGGAGATTAGGACATGAAACAAAGGACATGTAAATAACAGTTGCACTGGGGAATCAGGACAATTTTCCAATGGCCAAGGTGACCTTGGCGAGGTGGGGGAGGGGGCAGCCTATTTAGTGATGCTGGATAACAGCTGATTGGGAACGGAGGTTGCATTGGAGGAATGTCCAAGTGGAAATCTGACAGGGTGTGTGCTCTAAGGAATACTGAACAGCCTAAGGAATACTGAGCAGTCTTAGACAGTTCAGTATACCTCAGAAGAGAAACTTCGCTAAGTCTATGCTCTAACTGTCTAAAGACTAATGAACTGTCTAAGGAATATTGAGCAGATTTAGCCGAGGTCTAGCCTCTAAGTAATAAGTTCTGTGCCTATCCTGTAAGAAATATTGAGAAGTCTATGCTAAGTCTATCCTCTGAGAAATACTGAACAGTCTAAGCTACTTTATGCAATTCATTCCCAGAGGTATCCTTACAGGTTGTGAGCATTAAAGCAGCACATTCTGTGGGTTTTGCATCATATGCCTCTCCTCTATCTGATCAGCACTAGATACAGAAGCTTCGTCTTTGTAATTGAATTCGCTAAGATAGGCAGGTGGCCATATAGCTTTAATTTCCTGCGATGTTCGAGTTCATTGCCATCTGGTTCCCGCGGGGGTTGACCTTTGACTAGGGCTGATAAAATGGGTGGAGAGCTTGGAATTGTAGGATTTGTTGGGCGTGCATAAGGGCTTGTAGGATGGCAGACCTAGATAACTGCAAAACAAGGCTCAATTTCATCATAAAAGCCCTACTGTAAGGGAAGCAATGCTCAGTTTCCTCCCAAGCCTTCCCTGTAATCAGATTTTACCTGCTTGGCTGAAGTGAACTGTAAAATAAAGTTAGGACTGTGTTAGCTTGAAAGTTCATCCATGTTAGTAGAAATGATTCTGAAGCAAGGTTGAACTTAACTTTCCAACATAAAAATTGGACTCCTTCAAATTTTGGACTGTCCAACTCCAGTCTTTGTCTCTGGATAAGCTTTGTCAATGATTGGCTCCTTACAATTTTTGTGGGCTTTTGTGTTGGAAATACAGTGTGTTGTATGTAAGAAGCAGTTGTCGACTTAAATGTACAAAAAGTACATGTGACACCAGAATGTGATTGCCAGTAGGCAAAGGAGAAGCACAGATAAGATGCTGAATTTGGTGACTGGTGTAGATATGTCCCTGTCAAAAGTTAATTGTTTGTTGACGTCTTTGTTTGCTGGCACCCACAGATGGTAAACTGTACTCGGCAACAGTTGCAGACTTCACAGCGAGGGATACAGTTATCTACCGGAGTCTGGGGTACGTGGAACCCTACGACCCCACCCTCAAGACTGAGCAGTATGACTCCAAATGGTTGAACGAGCCCAGCTTCATCAAATCCTTCGAACACGGCAACAAAGTCTTCTTCTTCTTCAAGGAAACTGCAGTGGAGTACATCAACTGTGGCAAGGTACTGGGCTTCACTCTTGTTTTGGCCATGTTTGAATTCGTGGATTTTAATTCCTCAAGGTGATAAGCTGTGAGGGCCCTTTTTCAGAACAAAGTTGTAATAATGGTACCTCATTGAGTGTAGTTGTCATACAAGAGTTTTGAAACGTAAGCTTAATTCTACATGGCCAATTTTTAGCACACTCAAGTAGACACATTGCTACTAATTCTCTATTGGTTATGGAGTTAGGCAGCAGACTGAGATAAACAATTCTATCCTTTTTCCCCCAGACGATCTACTCGCGTGTGGCCCGGGTGTGTAAGGATGACCAGGGTGGCCAGCGCGTGCTGCAGAATCGCTGGACGACCTATATGAAGGCGAGGCTGAACTGCTCTGTCCCTGGGGAGTACCCGTTCTACTTCGATGAGATTCAGGCCATGACTGACCTGATACAGGTCGGGGACAGCTACCGCATGTATGCAGTCTTCACCACACCACAGAACAGCATTTCAGGTAGGCTGTTTGTTTGTTTGTTTGTCTGTTAAATTGTTTATTAAGGGTTACTTGTGTGGTTTCTATTGGCAGTATTTGAAAGACATTTATAAAACACTGCAAGTTTTTACATCTATCACTGATACTTGACTACATAGGGCCAAAAGTTGATACATTTTACATTTATTACTACTTCTAATTGCTGTAGCAAATGTGCTGATGTTTCATGTGGTTACTACTTTCCTCAGGTTCGGCCGTATGTGCGTTTGACATGGAGAACATCACAGAGGCATTCGACGGGAAATACAAGGAGCAGGAGACAACGCAGTCAACATGGCTGCCCGTCCCGCCCAACCGCGTGCCCAGCCCGCGCCCAGGGAACTGCGTCAACAACTCCAAACTGGTGCCCGACACGACCCTGAACTTCATGAAGACCCACCCGCTCATGGACAGTGCTGTGGGTGCGTGGGGCGGTGAGCCGCTCTTCATCAAGACTGGGTCAGCGCGGTTCACATCCATCACTGTGGATACAGAGGCAGGGATCGGTAACCACCTGGTGATGTTCATAGGCACCAACACAGGGAAGGTGAGACAATGGGTTGTATGGGGGGTGGGTGTTTTTTGACACAAGCAACACGACCAACCATCTACATAGTTTTGTTGATGGAAAGTAATTAATTACAGTAACTCATCCCCCTGCTTGTTTTTTTATTTTCATCTCTTCTCCAGGATCTTAAGATGTTGTCTGTTTCCTTCTCCATATTATCAACAAGTTGCACCTCACCTTCTCCTTGTGCTAAAAAAGTTTATGTCCTTCCTCAGGTTCTGAAGATCCTGTACGTTGATGGGAAGCAGGTTTTCCTTGAGGAGATTGATGTAATGGACCAGGACACTCCTGAGGGGGAACGCTCCATCTTAAACCTGCGCCTCGTCCAGAAGACACCTCGTGAAAAGGTCCTAGTCGCTGTGACCCAGCGCAAGGTCATGCAGGTGCCACTAGCGCGCTGCCAGCGCTACAGCTCCTGCAGGTAAGCTATCACTGCTCTCACCAGTGGTACATCCCATATATAACATAAACACATACCCTTCCCTGATAATGGACTGTTGTATTGTAGATGAAGGGGTACAGATAATATACAATTCCTGTAGTTTTCATCACTAGTGTTCAGGAGTTTAACCCTCTGATGTCTTGCTTTGGCAGGTCATGTGTGAAGGCTCAGGACCCATATTGTGGGTGGAGCGGTGACAACAATGACTGTCGGGAGGCGTGAGTACACTTTACCTTTTACTTTTGTTGCGTCATCATCTGATTCATATTTGTCAGACTTTCACTGTAATCTCTGTCAAATGTTGCTGTAAAGCAAAACTGAAATGTGTGTCTTTTTGCAAGAGGATGCTGTTCAGTGCTACTGACAGATGTCTGACCAATTGCTGTAATTTTTTCCAGGGTTTCGAGCAACACCCTCCAAGATGTTATTAACGGAGACCATACCAGCTTCAGTGGGTACACCTGTTCAGGTGAGTCAGACGACACTTTGCGTTACTGGTGGCAAGGTTGTCTGTGTCTTCATGAAAAGAAAGATCTTGTATAGAATTATGTTGTGTTGGCTGCAGTGAAGTCCTTTATACTGTATATCACAGAAGGCACAAATTGAAGTATTGGTAGTTACTTGAGGAGATGATCCTCCATTTGAGACAGCAGCGAAAAAGAAAACAGCCTTGCACTTTTTCTTTTAATTGGTTTGCGCTTCATACTCTGTCATCTTCGGATGCCCAAAAACCGTTGCTCAGAACATGTGACATGTGAACTGTAAGCAATAGGTCAAAGAACATTTGACTTTGAATTTTTTCCAGTATGTTATATTCCAACCCAGGTTAATTTCCTAACCTGCTCCTTCTGTTTTTCCCTGCAGGCTTCAGTGACTATGGAGGTAAGTTATGGTCCACTGTGCGGCAGTTCTATCCATACACAAACGTACATTGTACATACATACATACAAACCCACAAACATCTTACAAACACACAAACTACACAAGTGTACTGTAGAATGTGTAAATGTGTACTCATTTAGGAGGGTGACATGATTTCCAGTTATAGTGCTGAACACAGTAACTTACAATAGTCAGCAGAATTAAAAAGAAACCGCGAATAACATACCTTTAATAGGCTTTATGAGGACATAATAATGGCAGTGGTGCCAAATGTTACAACCATGCCATAATGACCACCTCCTGTGCAATACATAACTGGTTAAATAGTGTTTCAGTCAAATTAAGTGCATAATTTTCCCTAATCATCAGTGAAGATGATAAAGAGATTTTGAGGATCTGTCATAAAACTGAGATGAAATCATTCCCCTCAAGGGACTTAAATACTGACGTTCTGGCGTACTAAAGCCATCTTTTTCAGCTACGATCTGAGCTTCACTAGTCTTACCTGCCAAATCAGGCACTTTGATCCAGTCTAAATGTACTAAACTGAAAACTTTTTATATTTATCACAATTCCCTTTGTTGTTTTGATTTCGTACTGTTGTTTTTGTTTGTATGATTAACATTTTCGTTGGTGTGCTAACTTTTTTTTCTTTTTCTTTCCTTGGCCCCATAGATACGAGTCCCCAGTCTACGCAGACTCCGTGTGAGTGCCGATCTCCGGGTTAGTAAGACCATCTCCTCCCTCGTCTCTGTTTACTACGAGACTCTCCATTCCACTGCAAACCTCCCCTCCACTCTTTGCTCTGTTCTCTAAAGTCTATCAGTGACATTCAAACTCTGTACGTCTGAGCCAGAGTTTTAAACACAAGCTTGCAGGCATCCAGCCATGTGCACAGTACAACAAGGTGGCTGTAGGCTGATAACTATGATATCATATATTAATATAACACAACCTTATCATGTACAGTTTTAACACCTGTCAGGTAACACATCTTTATTATCATGTGCAGTTTGTGTAATGGGTATGGAAACGGGAGGGTGTAGAGTCTCGTTTTTCCCCCATGGTGAGCAATTATTGTGCGCCATCTCGTCATCACAATTGTTCCTCCTCTGATTTGATGGATTGCACTTGGTCCAGGAGAAATC
The DNA here is from genome assembly GCF_001625305.1 of Branchiostoma belcheri. Classification (NCBI taxonomy): domain Eukaryota; kingdom Metazoa; phylum Chordata; class Leptocardii; order Amphioxiformes; family Branchiostomatidae; genus Branchiostoma; species Branchiostoma belcheri. Next base: position 572,102 of record NW_017802425.1, on the reverse strand, counting down.
CCCAGGTCTTTGGTTGTGCTGATATTTGCAGGCTGTGGAGTAATAGGGGGACTTAAAGATGTAATTATGACTCTAGCGCATCTCATAAGACCTAGCTACTGCCAAGATAGAGTTAAGCTCTCTAGAAAGAACTAGCTGGGGAGAGCTGAAGCTTGGTGAACAATTCCAGCTGGGGTACTAGGTGTTTATAGGCCATGGTGCTTTCCCGTTATAAACTGTGCATGATAGGGAACCACTCTGCTGACTCTCTCCTGACTTGTGCCTTTAGTACTCGTATGACTAACTGGTCGTAAGGTGTTCGAGCTTGCCATGGTGCTTCGTCATCTCACACAGTGGAGGGTCTTCCTTTCTCCGTCCTTCTAAAGCTAAAGGAAAATAGATGTGTAAGCAAGAAGTCCAAAATGTGTAAAGACTTGTGTAATGTTGTTAATCCTGTCAGTAAGAAATGATGGATTGTTGTAAGCGGTGAAATGTGAGAACTAATGCGGTGGTGGTAAGACAGGGTGGCAGGATGTGATGGCTCGGTGTTTACTGGCTTCTCTGCTTGCAACCTTCAGTCTTAGAGGTAGTTCCCTTAGCGGAGGAGGGTGAGCCCGCAGCGGTGTCGGACCTGACCGAGCAGCTTTTGCGTGGATTCGATGCGGCTGTGGCAGTGGAACAGACAGAGGCAGTGGTTACCCAGATGTACGGCAGCAGCACGAAGCTTGGGAACATCCTCCGTAGTCACGGGGAGATTTTCGCCCAGACAGCACGGAGCCTGTACCAGCATCTGGTGATGATGTGTGAGCCAATGCAGACATACCGACACATGAAGCACCAGTGGGGCTGTCTACGCAGCTGCCTCTTGGGTCACCATCGCGACATCATGAACGTGGGGCACATGACTTTGCAGGAGCAGTATGACGTCCTGGATGCCATGTTGTCTGTAGTGTACGACAGTGCGGTGGAGACCATGTTTGGGCTAGTGTCGCGTCAGGTGAGCAGCAACGTGACATCAGAGCGTCAGACATACGGGCTAATGCTGGATGAGCTCCTGCTGGACCGGTACAACCACACCTGCAACTCCTCCCGCATGTACCACCGTAACCGCCTGGAGATCACCATCCTGGAGAGTTTCCTGGTACGGGAGGACCACCAAATGCTGCTAAACTCCTCCCGCCTCCAGCTCCTCCGCGGCATCCACCGTGCAGCATCCCGCTTCCTCCAGGCCGAGCAGAACCTGGTCCGGTACGGCGAGCGGCTCATTATCAAGTACGCGAAGCTAACAAAGCTGATGGTCCGGCATGACGAGGACCTGCAGGACCAGTACAACCGGACTGTGCAACCAGTCGTGGACATCATCCAGGACCTGAGTCCAGCGGAGAAGGAGAAAGCCAAGTGGCACGTCTTCAGCAACACCGTCACTAAGGTGGTGTGTCGGGCACTCCTTCAGCTGTCCGGGACAGAGTGCAAGGAAGAGGAGGAGACGGGGAGAAGGCGCTGCATGAGTGAGGAGGTGTTGGAGGCAATCAACGCTGATGAGGAGGAGGATGAAGAGGAGGGAAGTGCTGCTGATGCTGAATCAGGGATAGTTACTTGGGTCATTTCTGATGGATGGAAACGTTGGAAAAAGGAACAGGAGAGGATGCGTCGGTTCTTGCAAAGGAGTCCTTGATATTGTTGTATACCTGTAGTAGCAGACAATACAATCTAATTGCAAGAAGGCTGTTCTGCACATTTGGTGACACACAAAGTTTGTAAAGTAATGTTAAATCTAGTTGCTTTGTGTATCATAAACACTGGCATAGAAGACCGTACGAAACATGTGAAAAGGCACCCTGGTCGTCGTGGGTGTTTGTAGATGATTTGTCATAGACAGTCTACTGTTATCAGTGTTATGTTGCTTTTCCATGACAGTAGTCAGTGTTGATTTAGCATTAGTATGAAGTTTATGAAAAGTGCACGCTTCATAGAGCACAGCTATGCGAGTCATCGGCCATGAAACCTCATTTTTCATAAAATTCATAATTTGTATGAACGTGTCGGCACCACTGGAAGCTACCTTCCAAATACCTCGAACATTGTGGAACTGTGGTTTATAAATAGCTGTCAGTATTAGTAGAAGAAACGTAAGACATAAAATGTTGCAGTTACGATGTATTTATCTCCATTCTTAATGTACTTAACAATTATGTAACATTTAGGTGTACCTTGAACTTTTTCATAGTACATGTAGTTAATGCAAATTCAGCTGAAGTCATCAAAAGTGTAACATGGTGTTAAACGGATTGATTTGTACAGAACGAATTTAAGAGACTTGTTCTGCTGTAGGGCACAATACCATGCTTTACATTTAATAGTATTTTCTAATGTTTATGACAATCCAGAACTATAATCATAATATTGGGACCAACTCTTAGGGTGTGTGCAGGAAGTAGATAAGGGTGGTGGAAGGAATCGGTGCAATTAACATTGTTTTGTGCAAAAACGTGAACATACAAAATGTATCATTTTCAGAGTGAATGACTTGATTATATATTTTTATATTGTACTATGTGATAAGTAAAATATTTGTAAATGTTGAATTGTTTGACTATACCTGACAAGTTCACAAGTCGTGGTATGTATGTGTACATGTGCACTGTATAGTGTAGTCATGTCGTATGTACATGCACATGTATACCATAGTTCTTCAAAGAAGCTACACTTGTAATTTAAATGTTTGATGTTATGCCAAGTGCAGGTTACAATAGTTGATGTGACAGATTAGTTCGTAAGTGCAGGTCTGTCATTTTCTCAGCTCCCAAGCATACTTGAGGGTCCATAATGACTGATTTTTTTAAGGGCTACAAATGAGACTTAATCAGACAAAGTTATTGTAAAATTTATTTATTCTTGTATCTGTAAGGGTGTTAGGGGAAAATTGTGCAATTAACATGCTGCATTGTAATCAGACAGAATTTGACTATGTATTATGATGGTTTCTATTCTCAGAATTAAAGTATATGTTTCTACTTGTGTATGTTCGTTGTGGGATTTGTAAACATAAAGGAGACCTTGGCAAATTACGTTAACCCTGTAGTGCGTGCAAAAAGGAAGGGTGGTCAGTGATAGTTTGTCACCTCACCATATGATTGTGAAATACTACTATTGAAAGGGTACAGAGTTCAATGTGCATAAGGGCACAGAGTCAAAAGTGCCTAGGTGTACAGAGTTGAAAGTGCGTAAGAGTACAGAGTAAAAGTGCATAAAGCACATAAAGTGCCTATTAGTAGTAGTGTGCAGAGTTGATGGTAATAAGGGAGCCAAATTGACAGAGGTTCTGTGCTCTTCCCTCCAGGCTACATGAGTGAGAGATTGGTTAGTTGTGTTATACAGTGTCATAACTGTGTCTGTAGGATCGTTCCTAGTTAGATAATACAGCCAGAGTAGAACCACATGTCACTGTGCACATCGCTGTACCTGCAAGGTAGACAACTGGTTCAAGACTGTCACTCCTAAATCTCAAATCTCCATCCTAAACCTTTGCTCCTCCAGTAGCCTTCTTCTAGAAACTTCGAGATAGCTTAATGCATGCCCTGGAGACACTTGTCTTCAACATGGCGATAAATACGTACAATGTAACTGCTCAGAGCCCAATGTGTATGCTAACCTGTGTGATGTGTAACAGTGCACTCTCTAAAACTGCCTGCTAACGGTAATGTCAACTAACCAAACCACTGGCATGGTCAATAAACTGTTGCATGATCTTGGCCTGATCAACAATCAAAGTATAAGAACCACACAGTGGATTCTCCTACCGTAATTCCACTAATACCTGCAGCGGTATAATGGGAAGTGATGTGTCCTGACGGTGCTTTTCGTGCATGTACAGGCCCCCCGACCACACCCCAGGCCACCCTCCGCACCACCGGCCCTGGGGAGACCACCTCCCCCACCACGTCGCCTGTACCACTCCCCAGTCAGACGGACCCCCCCGGGGTCCAGCTGGGAGAGCCGCCCGAAATGCCCCTGGGCAAAGTCGAGCAGACAGTGGTCAAGCCGCCCCCTGGTAAGGCCCTGTCGTTCTGACCTTCTAACAATGGTGGCAGCAAGATTACTGTGTTGGGTAGAGTTTCTGTCTCTCAGCTCTTCATTTGTGCTCTTTCTTCCACAGACGTGACAAAACAAAGGCGTTCTGTTGGCTCACAACACGATCGTTTGTTCTGTCTGTGTTTGTTCTCTGTTCTGTACGCAGCCAAGATGTTCCAGGCGTTACTGTTTAAGACACTTTTCTTTCCTTTCCTTGTGTGTCGGTTTTGTGAGTGTGTGTCTCCGTGGAAAAGTGCTTGCTGTTGTGCGGTCGATAAAAGTGCCAGCCTCGCTTCACACTAACCAAGCCTCGACAATGGCTAACCCATCTCTCAACACAAACCATTCATGCCATGTAGTGCCCCCCTCCTCTCCGCTACAACCCCCTCCCCCCTTCCGGCATGCCCGTGCCTTGTAACGTCCACCCCTTTCAGTTCCACCCCCCTCCCTTCCCTGCATGATTTTGCCTTGTGGGATCTTGCTTGCTACCATTGTAGAGGAGTTCGACGGGCCATGGCTTGAGTCAATGCATGCATAAATCGGTCCTGAGGGCGTTCGGTTGTTTAACCTGCCATTCCAACGTTCATCTTCACATTTAACCCGTCATGTGCCATGGACATGAGTACATGAGTCATCTGTAGTGGCACTGGGTGGTGGTAATGGGTGGGAAACTGGTGTGACCAACAAACCAGCACACTGAAAACCATCCGTGTCGTCACCTCTAATTTCAGTCATTATTGACTCATTATTCCATATTACCAGTAGCACTAATTTCATATGTTTTGTATGTTGATAACAGTTGCGTTGTATTGTTTAACGTTTGACACATGGTGAATTATTTGGTTGGTGGGTGATTGTAGATCTATACTGTCCAGGCCATGTCTGATTGTATTTAGAATCAACACATGTGTTTACTGGGGGAGGGGGGAATCTGCATGTTTCCCACAACATGGTATGAATTCCTGAATTCCTTTCTGAACAGGTGACTAAATGAAACGTCCTGACTGTTAGTCAACATCCTCTGTCCCGGAGAAAGCTTGATACAGCTTGACTCCAAATGCTAAGTCTCCACCAGACTACAAACACTGAAAAATAGTGAAATAGGGAGAATGATTTGCCAGGAGAGTTTGGGCACAGTGTCATTTATCTGCGCAGTGTTACCCTTACTGCGGGCTCACTCTCCTTGCCAATTATTGACCCTATTTTTGCTGATTTCTACTATCCAGATTCCCTCAGGAAGGCCTGGTGGAGGCTATCAAACGTTCACAAGTATCAGCTGTGAGTCCGAACACCGAATAGTAAAGTAAACAAATGCCAAACATCCCAAGACAAATCCAGGTCCCCTCACCAGACCAGTAAAAGTTTCCGACTGCATCTTGTTGTCACATGGCATACACGTTCCCATGGCAACACTTCCTGAACTTTCCTGGTTTAGAAGGGAGGAAGGACTTTTCTAAAGAAGCAGAAGGTGAAAGAAAAAATTAAAATGAAACAGCAGGTGTCACACTAAATACAATCAGACACCTGTGCAGAAAGGTGAAGCTACAGCTGACCGACTTCATTACCAGTAGACGTGTAGATGATACTACAGAATTTTTCTGTCTTCAGCTTTTTTCTGTTCATCTGAAGCTTGAGCATGAAGCAAATTGCTATTTCAGATCCTTTTCTTGCTGCCTAAACAAAAAGCTTATATCTGTACATTGCAGTAAAGCTGTAGTATGCATACTAAGGAAACATGTATCGTATGATGCACATTCAATGTAGGGTTTTCCCATACAACCGCACCCTATGTCATAGATTTGCTCCCAAGAAATGGGAGTAGTGCTGCTCTGTATAGACACCCAAACCTGATAGCTCTGCTGTGGTGCTTTTTGGTCCGTAGGTGGTGAAACTGCACTACTGTAGGTAATGAAATTGAAAATGCTGCTGTGTCTTATCCTCTGTTTCTGTTTCTTCCCCAGACTTGCATGTGTCGTCCCAGGTTGGTTCTTACCCCGGCGGTTCCCCCACCACCCTCGCCCTGGCCATCGTGTTTTCCGTGATCGGCGGAGTGATACTCGGCGTGCTGGTGACATACTGCGTGGTGTGCCGACAGGGAGGGAAGGATTCCCACGAGAGCCGCACGGTGGTAGAGGTTCCCGCGTCTCCTCCGCGCGAGAAGAATGAGTTCCAGAAGAACGGCTCGCTGAACAACCTGGCTGACACCTGCAACTACATCAACAACACCAAGAAGCAGGACAACTACAAGGTACGCAACGAGAACTTCAACCACAACCAGAACGCCAACGGGTCACCTTCCTCCGTCCCAAACGGCACAATTCCGAATGGTTCCCCCGGGCAGATGGCCTCCATGCACGTGAAAGACTCGGACATCCGCAGAGAGAGTCTGATTGACCGCGAGCGGATGAGTGGGTACACCACACTGGATCGGGACATGACCACCTCCAGGAAGCTGCCGGGCGTCCCCTCTGACACGTCACCGAAACACCGCTACTCCAGGGCACACGGCCCTATCAACCCTAACGAGTACGACATGGGCGAGTTCATCACCCCTCCGAAAGTGCCCAGCAAACAGACTCTGCCCCCCAGGGTGCCGCCCAAGGCCGGGACACTCGGGAGGGATGGCAGGCCCAAGCCCATGGGCCCCAAGCCAGTCCCTCCTCCCAAACCTCCCCAGTTACGGATGCAACAGCACCATCATCACAGACACGCAGACTCGTAGGGGGGTGGACAGGGGGGGGGTGAATGGACAGATTGGACTTGTTTTTACAGAAAAAAATGAAATGAGGAAGAAAAAAAGATGGACTGACGTAGAGTTGAACTCGGAGGTGTACAGGATGGACTGCAGGATGGACTGCAGACCACACGCGTGTGTATGTGTGTGAGAGACGTTCCCGAGCGGACACAATATGGGGCTGCGAGACAGCACCCCAGGATTGCAAGTAGCTCAAATCACTGGCTGGGTCAGGGTTTGTGTAGGGCCATGGTTTTTCTTTGTCGTCTGCTCCACTTAGACAAAGTTCTGCTGCACATCGACATCCGCCATGCCCAATGTGCCGTCAGCAAAGTGACCAGTTTGACTCACTGTGACGTCATCTGCCAGAGGGTTAACGCATGTTGCACTACAGACATAGGCAACATGGTTGCCAAGGTTGACAGACACAGTTCGGGCAGGCCCAACCTTTCTGTATTACCAATAAGTATACATGTAGATGAATCTCCCTTCAGCCGTCGATGTGGACTGAACTCGGTGTCTAAGTGGAGCCATTGGCCAGCTGTGACTGCACACTGCCGTCTTTTTTCCAGTTATGGTTGTGCGACATCATGACACCATTTCATATCCATGTATGGAGATGGGCCGATGTACTAACATGCCTGCCACGGCACTTAAATGTTGTACAGTCATTGAAATGTGTATGTATATACTTATATAATTTTATCACATCTTTGCTATTATGTCACATTTTAATGTTTCTTTCCAATGTAAATATTATGGCTTTAGTTTTGTACCTAGCAATGCAAGTGCCTCAGACTCTGAGGGTCAGAACCCGTATTGTAACACACCGTTTGGTTTGGGTTGAATGTGACGTTTTTCTGTTCCTCAGGAGAGAAGTTAAACTTCATATCCTCCTGCTGCCCAGGAAAAAGGGACCCCGTAGTCTGGTGTTAGATTGACACCCAGAAAACACACCTGATTTTGGGACCATAGTTTATCTGAATATTTTATGGAGTGCTCTCTTTCCTATTCCTACAGACAAAAGTCTGTTTTCCTCATTTCATAGAGAGCAAAAATGGGGAACAAAAACAACAGCCAATTTGGTCTGACTGGTCTGGTGATAGCTTCTTAGGTTGTTTTTGAATTAACCCCAAATATGGTATTTCTGACTACTTCCCATATGGGTAGAACTATCAGTGATATTTCCAACACAAGTAAGACTAGTTACTAATCATGGAAGTTCTGCATGTCCACCAGCAAGAAAGTAACATGTGTTTCTGAGTTTGTACCATGACCGTCCTTCCTCCAACATGACATCCTGTCGACTGTGTTCGACACCGACATTCTTGTTGCTGACACCTTTGTTGCCAGTGACGACTGTACATAGCAAATGCATTTTTGTTGTTTCCCGCCATTGTTGCCAAGGTCTGTCATTTGAGCCACGCTTGCACGTGTGGGAGTGAAGTGTGATGATTTTTCTGGCCCGTAAAAGTAAGTAGAATTCTCCATTAGACCAGCTCAGTAAGGGAGAGACAGACTGACAGTTCCAAACCTCTTACAGGGACAAACATTTGTATCACGTACATGTAACAAAGAATGCTACAGACTTGTGTGTGTCATTTCTCTTACTACACAATTGGGCAATTGTTCCCTCCTGAACAAGGTTGTCCCCAGGTTGTCCTGATGGTTGCACCACCAATTACAGACTGGATTGTCTACCAAGTGGTGAAAAGGTTTTTGCTATTTCTAGGTTGAAAATATGAAAATAACGTCTTTTAGACAACCAGAAGACAGCTTTGCTTCTGGGGTGAAGCTACCCCTGGGGACAACCAACCCCACCCCTGGGGTACAACCCTGCTGCTGAAACATGTCAGAAAACTGAACTCTAGTTACAGATATCTCAGCTGATAGTGACTCCAGGAGGTCTAGACACGTGTGTATGTGGGAATTATTTCTAGCTGCGGGACAAACCATCAGTCTAGGGGTGTATCTAACAATGGAAATACTGTATTTAATAAGATATCGTCCCTAATGAAATGTATAATTAGATTGTCATGAAACATAGAAATGCTTCCCTTTTAAGTGATGGTCTGTCCCGACATGTTTATGCCGTGTCTGGTTGTACAAATCTCGAACTAATCAGAAGTATCAGACGAGTTTTATTTTTGTATGCGAGCATCGGAAGGCTAGCTTAGTCCACTAGAATCACGCTTGTAGGAATAGAGTCCGTACCGCTGGCTGGCTAAGTTACCTGAATACTGCCATGAAAACCGCTGATGCTGTAGAGCCATTCACTGCCGTGAAACCAGGCTTTTCACTGCGGTGGAACTAGGCTTGTCTAGCCGTTCTTTTCTGCTATTAAAAAGTCTGAGTTAATTATCAAGTCTCTGCTTGTTTTTTTGTTCATTGAATAATTATTGAATGAGTTTATTGGTAAGTACTTCCGAAATACTACCTTATGACATTTTGCTCTCTATATAATATTGTTGGTAAAAGTGCTGGTTGTCAGAGAGTGGGACAAGTGATGTAGGAATGTAATGATCCATTCCCTCCACTCAGCCACACAAGCCTGCTGTACAACTCTCGGTCACACTTATTAATGGTGCTGTCCTTGGTGCTGAACTCGTGGACCAGCTGAAGATCCCAAATTTCCTTGGACAGGCTAACTCCACTCTAGTCTCTGACAGACCTTAACTAGAGTAGGAACTATGTAGGTGTAGTAAAATGTCATAATAGCTTCAATGTATTCCTTAAATGGATTCATTGTGAGAGATAACGAGGACGCATAACTGGCAAACCACCTTAACGCGTAACACACCCGTTTTTTTAGACCATGTAGGCATTATATTTATCCCTCCTGGGAATTCAAACCCAGAACCTTTGGATTCTAAGTTACCAAACCTAATTACTTCCCAATTAGGGAAGGACGAGTGTAAAAAGTAATACAAAAGAGAAGACGACTGACAACCAGAATGTGGTGGCAACTGCAAATCTATTCAACCTACGAACAATAAACATAAACCTTAACGCAAGAAGGAATAGGGCTTCAGAAGAATTTCACATGATTTTCTTTAATTGGTTGGAGTTACAGGTGTGACTGGATTTAGTTACAGGCATGACTGGAGTTACGTGTATGACTGCAGTGATGTTGTACATGTGTATGTCGTGGCGTACAGGGTTCTTTGTGTATGACATTGTGTGTGTGACTGACATAAGACCGACAGTTTTGCGATGTACTTTTGCTTTGTCAAATTGTGACGAGCTTGAACGTTGTAACATATTTCAAATGGCTGGATAGGTATTTCTAGAATTGCTCATATCATATACACGTATGCAGCTAGCTCGCTGCAAGCATTCTGCATTCTACAAGCATTCTACATCTCTGAAGTAGCTTGCTTATGTGATCACAAAAAAAATACAAATGTAATGTTATAACATACTTCAAATAAGCTGAGTACTCACATGTATTCACCTCTACATGTGGCCTAGACCCATACATTGTTACTATTAATAATGATTAACTAAGTAACATCTTGAGTAACCATCGTCCTTATCAGGTCAGTAACCAGCATCTCAGCCATCAAGTTTGTTGATACAGTTTTTCTACCGTTCATTAGGTAAAGTCTACCGTTTCGAAGGTAACTAAACCAGAGACGAGGTGTTGTGTGGTAGTACTCTTGGTACTCCTCCAGCCGTACAAACTCGTCCGTTGGAAAACTCCCGTCGCGAAGCACCCACGCGGTTTTCAGCTCATACTGGTTACTAATCATAATAACAAATTACAAATAGCCATTTTTGTTCATAAAATCGTTCATAATACCAATAGTTAACCAGATCAATTCACACTTTTTTTTACATTCAACTCAGACATTCACCAGCACAATACGAGACAACATAACCAATTAAGGCCGATCAAGACTAAATCCACACAAAAACAATTCTCAATAGCGTATAGAGGCCCCATCGTCTGGAACAAGTTAAGCCAACTGTTACAAAACTGCCAGTCAACTCCTCGATCCTGTATTTAAAAAACTTCTCAAAAACTTTTTCTTACAAAACCCCAGTACAACTACAATTTGATTTGTTTGTTTTCCTTGTTATTGTTAATATTTTGTTTTAATCGTTAATTCTTACGTTAATTATTTATTCAGTTTAATCTGTAACAGCTACCTGAATTACAGGTATAAGACTTTTGTTTAATTTCGTTTTAGTTAGTTTATACACTTCAGTTATTATTTCTGTGTCTTGATTTCGTTTAATTAATCATTGTTTAATTATTTCATTGTTTAATTTTGATGTTTAATTTAAATATGTTTTGTCATAAGTTATCTTTGCTTGGGGTAGGCCTCTAGAAAAACCACCCAGGTTTCTGGCCTACCCCGCACATTCTTTAATTATTATTATTTGATTGTGTAATTGTTTTTGATATACGTGCAAATGGTAAATAAACAATAAACAATAAACTTATCACCCTGATGACTTCTTTATAACCTGGGTTCTGCTTCACTAATCCGTCCGATGATGAAGTTGAGAGAACATCTTGCATGTTGCCGGATTCTTGAAAGGAAGTCACTTCCTCAGCCATGGGTCTTATCTCTTGTGTGTCTGGCAAGCAGGCCAGCATAAGTACGAGTAGTCTGCCAGCCGATTGCACAACTCTGCTGTATAGGCACTAAAGATCACGAAACCGCTGTACTGTGACCTCAACTAAAGGAGTTTAATCATAGTAAGAACAGTTTGGTGGCCCCTTCAACGTAGGTGGACAAGAAAGGCAAGACACTAATCTTTCAACTTTCACCTCTGACCTGGACCAAACTTGCCCAACCAGGTCCGCTGAAGAGGTGCTGTGGCAGACGCCTTCAGTTTTCCACGGGATGTGACTAGAAGAGACTAAATGTGACAACACTTTCCGTGACTACAAGACTGATCCCTCGCTTGTATTTATATAGGTAAACTGAGTTCCGTTTTCAAAGAGATAGACAGGACTGTCTTAGAATTGATTAAGAATCTTTAACAATGATCAATTCCACTTTTAACGTCTTTCATACAGGCACATGCTGTACATGGCCATCTTCAGATGAGTCAAACAACTGCTCGGGAGTATTCAGTAAGTTTACAAAAAATACCTTGGTTTTGTTATAACGTTACCTTTATTAATGTAATTGTCAACAATCCGCGAAACTTAATACACCTAAGCTCCTGTACCTGACAAGAATGGCGATAAGATTGGCTTGTTTACAATCCGCAGGTGGTTGTTGATAATCCGCAGGTGTTAAGTTTACAATCCGCAGATGTTCGTTTACAAATCGGCACAGGCGTTTGTTTACAATCCGCAGATGTTTGTTTGTAATCCGTAGGTGTAGGACAACATGTTTCTGGCGGTGCTGGGTGCGTCTGGGCAGACAGGTAAGTTATTATATCGACCTAAGGTTGTTTTCGGTGGATGAAGTGTAACAGGTGGGCCAGTGTTGTCTGGTGAAGTCTAGTTAGTTGGGAGTTGACCACGCACATACTACATTTGTACTAGTCATAAGTTGCATACTATTAAAGTTGGAGGGAAGAGCGGAGGTATAAAACGGAGTAGCTTTAGCGTTCGCGATCTGATTTCTGGCTATGTTCCTGAGGTACGCTTAAGATTCACACATTTTTGTCCACTGGCTGCATATATATTGCGGTGTAGCTGAAACGTCGATGGAGGTTAGACGCTAGAAAACAGTTACTGTATAGCAACTGGATAGATTTTGAAAACTGCAAGCTGTTTCAAGTAGCACCCGCTACTTTTCGTAATTGAAATGTAATCAGCCCCTCCCTTGAGGTAACCGCGCCCTCCCATCCCAGGCGTCCACCTGGTGCAGCGGGCCCTGGATAAGAAGCACCGGGTCCTGGCGCTGGTCCGGGACACGGACAAGATGAACGGCCTGGTGCGGGACGACAGCCTGGAGGTAGGGCAATTCACGACAGGGGGCGCTGCTCATGATTTCCTTTGGTGATAGTCAAAACCGGTGACCGCCTATACATACATAAGGACCACCTGACCAATATGACCACTTGCACTAAGGAACCTGATTATGGTGACCACCTGTCCACATAGACCAATTTTATTGGCCCCTTAATAGCCAAAACGATAATAATCTTCACAATACATGTATCTGAGGTTGCCCTTCCAACTGTCCTTTATATATCAGCAAATGTATCAGTTGTGGGGATGCCGCTGGTTGGTTTGGCAGGTTGTTCAAGTTGGCCAAATTTGGTTTCACAGGTTGTCCAAGTTGACGTCATGTCGGAAGATTCCATTGCGGCGCAGCTGGAGGGGAGGGAATTGGACGTGGTGATTTCCTGTCTGGGCCGGACGGACCGGAAATCACGTGAGCCCAGCACGTTTCACAGCGACTCCATGCGGGAGGTAGTGGGAGCAATGAGGAGGGCAAAGGTCAAGCGACTGGTCTGTGTGTCCTGCTGGTGGACTGTCAGTAAGTTTCCTTCTCCGTCTCTTCGTGTTCTAAAACGATGTCATGATTATCATCCCCAATTGAAGCCGTGCACCTAAAATTCTGCCCAAATCTTCTTGTAACCTTGCTGTGATGGCTGAATTAGGGAGATATCCCATGAGGTTAGAAGCGTCACTCAACGCCGTCACTCAACACTACCTCAGAATACGCCAGAACTTGCCAGCTGACAGTCTCTCTGCAGACGCCCTTTTGTGCCAATTTGATTTAGATGCGGTAGGTGCCAAATGCTGGGCTGCTGGTGTTCGTAAGACACTAGAGGAAAGCGGTTTTGCCTATGTTTGGCATTCGTCCTTGTCTTCTACCTTCAATTTGCCCCAAATTAAATCTTCCATCAACCAACGTCTTAAGGACATGTATCTCCAATCTTTTATATCAGAAATGCGGAACAACAACAAATTACGGACATACAGATTATTAAAAAATACTTACCACGAGGAAAATTATCTGAAAATTACAAACATTCGACACAGAACAGCCTTCACAAAACTCCGGATAAGTTCACACAAACTCCACATAGAAAAAGGCAGACACAACCGCATTCCTCTAGAGCAAAGGATTTGCCAATTTTGCGATTTAAATAAGATTGAGGATGAGTATCATTTCGTAGTCAATTGTACGTTATATAGTAATGAGAGAGATTCCCTATATTCTTATATAATAGATAAGTTCCCCAGCTTTGCACATTTAAATGAATCAGAAAAATTCCTATTTCTTATGGAACTTGACAAACCATGTATCACTAATTCTATATGCTCGTACATCTATAACTGTGTCAAGAAGCGAGAAGAAGTCGAACAATGTAAATAGTAGATCACATTAGTATGTATAGTTTAAGTATCACTGCTGTATCCATTTCCTTGTCTATCCATGACCTGTACTTAGCTTGTTAGAGCACAAACGTACAATAAAGGTCTTTCATTCATTATCCAGTCGAGAACTCGTCTGTAGTCGACAGCGATTCTTTTCTCAGTTTTGATGACCTGTTACCCAGTGTACCTGTTAAATCGAAATGTAAAGGGCTCTTATTTGCACACCAAAATATACGGAGTCTTGTAAGGAAGAAACCCCAGCTAGAGTCATTCCTAGACTGCAGTAAAACTGACGTTTTCGCTGTGACTGAGACTATGCTGGATGACAGTATCACCGATGCTCTTATCTCTATTGACACATACAATGTACTTAGAAATGATCGTGGAAGTCGGCATGGAGGCGGCGTAGCTCTCTACATTTCGAACAAAATTCCATTTAAAGCTCGTCCTGATTTGGAGATCCCAGGCCTTGAGGCTGTATGGGCTGAACTCATCCCACCCTCCCGTAAGAAAATATTAATCAGTAGTATGTACCGCCCTCCATCCGATGACCATCAATTTTTCGACAAATTTGATGAATGCATGAATAAAGTTAGTGACGAGGATAAGGAAGTTATAGTGATGGGTGACCTGAATTGTGACTGGTCAACTACTGACAACTCAGGTCCAATAGGTAAACTAAGATTTTCATGTGCACTGTACCAGATGGACAACATCATATCCTCACCAACTAGAGTCACTGACACCTCCAGCACCTCAATAGACGTCATCTTAACAAATGACAAAACACACCTGCACAATCAGGGGACCTACGAGGGGGGGTTTAGCGATCATGCCATGATCTATACTTACCATAGAAGCAAGGGTCCTAGGTCACAATCCACAGTCATGAGCAGGAGGGTTTATAAATCTTTCAATGAAGAGAAATTTAGACATGATCTAGCACAGGTACCCTGGAACACCATAGACACTTTACCAACCATTAACGAACAACTAGAAGTATGGGAGGACTTTGTTAGTGGTGTTGCCAATACTCACGCTCCCATTAAGAAAGTAAAGATTAGAGGTACACCTGCACCCTGGCTGACTAAAGACCTACGCCACCTTATTGGCCTTAGAGACCACATGTACCGACAAGCGAAACGTTCTGGTAATAGTGAGGACTTTACCAGCTACAAGACAATGAAAAACAGAGTTAACTATTTGTGCCGGATTGCTAAAAAGGATCATGCTGCTCAATCGATAATCCAGGGGGCTGAGGAGGGTCAGACGGGGATTTGGAAGGCCATTCGTAAATTGCTTCCCAGCAAGTCACCAAACACTATCACTTGCCTAGAATATGAGGGCCAGAGTACCTCTGATAAGCAAGGAATGACTGGGATACTCAACACTTTCTTCCATAAAGTCATAGAGGACTTGTACGAGTCCCTCTCAGTGACACTTTCACCTTTCTCACCCGTCCAGTTTGTTGAGAAAGCAACCAGCACTTTCGCCTTCTCACCAATCACAGTTGAATTTGTCACAGAACAACTGTCACAAGTCAAGTTGAAGAAGGCCACTGGCTTAGACAACATTGACAACAGGTTGCTAAAAGTGGGGGCACAGATTCTTGCCCCGTCTCTTACTAAGCTGTTTAATAAATCACTCGACACTGGCGAATTCCCGACAAAGTGGAAGCAAGCAAAAATCACGCCCATCTATAAGAAGGGGGACAAGACCAGCCCCAGTAACTACCGCCCCGTGTCCATACTTCCTGCAATTTCTAAGATACTAGAAAGAGCAGTACATAACCAACTCTATGACTACCTCAACAAAAATAGACTTTTGACACAGTCTCAATCTGGCTTTAGAAAGACCCACTCATGTGAGACTGCACTACACTCAGTCGTTGAGGATTGGATCGGTTCAATGGACAGAATGCAACAAACAGGTGTCATTTTCTGTGACTTGTCACGGGCTTTCGATACACTCGATCATAATATTTTGTTGCTTAAACTTAAACTATATGGTATAAACAAAATGTCTTGCAAATGGTTCAGGTCTTACCTGACAGGTAGGTCTCAGCGTACATGCCTTGAGGCGGTACTGTCCAAACCTTCACCAGTAACTTGTGGCGTACCTCAAGGGTCTATCCTTGGCCCACTTCTTTTTATCTTATATATCAACGACTTGCCAAACTGTATTCAGCTATGCAAGATAGCGATGTATGCAGATGATACTATCATATATTTTGCACACCGGAATGTACAGACAATAATGCAGACAATTCAGAGTGACTCAGTTCGGCTTGTGCACTGGTTCACTGCAAACAAACTCTCACTTAACCCCTCAAAATGCAAATCTATGCTTGTGGGGACACATAGGGCCAAAGCCGCCACAAGAAGTCACCTTCACCTCACATTATCAGGCACAGAGCTAGACCAGGTGAATACTTTTAAGTATCTAGGGGTCTTTTTAAATAGCTCGTTACTATGGAACGACCACATCTCGCATGTTACTAAAAAATTGTCTCAGACAATTGGCATCATGAAGTCTTTGAAACCATTTATTAACACAGAAGCTTTGCTGACAATATACACATCACTGTTCCTCCCCCACTTACAATACTGCAGTACTGTCTGGGATCAAGGTAGCAAGGAATGTATAGACAAACTTCAGAAACTACAGAACAGGGCAGGAAGGGTGATACTGGGGTGCAATCGCTACACACCTATCGACACTATACTGCACAATCTAGGTTGGACACCTGTGATTGAATTACACAAGAGGAACAAAGCAGTGCTTGTATTCAAGGCTCTGAATGGCTTGTCCCCTCCTCACATCTCGGATCTCTTCACACAGCTCAGGGAAGTTCACTCATACAATACACGCTTAAGAGCACAGGGGGGACTACAACTGCCTAAGGCTCATCTACAATACAAAAGAATCCTTGTCCAGTACTGGTGCAGCTCTTTGGAACGCTCTCCCATCTACATTGAAAACAGCAGCTTCCGTCGCCTCGTTTAAGCGTTTGTATAACCAGAATGTTCTCGCAACATAGTAACCGTTACTTTTTGTTTGTAACATTGATATGCAAATTTCCATTACCTTCTTTATTTATTTCATTTGTTGCATTTTATTCGCTTGTTTCATATAAGTTATTAGTTTACCGTATGATTTTGAAGCACTTTACCAATATGTTATTTTTGCAATTAAGCTAATTGTACCTTTGTTTTCCTGTTTGTTATTTTAAGCTAATAAGTATTTTTGTAAATGTATATGTCCGCAGGGAACATTGAAAAACGCCCTTGCGGCGACATGTTTACCCTGGGTAAATAAAATAAAATGAAATAAATGAAAATGAAACATCCCACGCGCCTTGTTCGTACCTGGTTGTCATAAAGATGTTTAATACTAGTACTGCGTTGTTCAGATAGTCTACTACATATGCTAGGTAGGTAATCCATGGTGCGTTGTAACACAAGGAAGTTTAAATCTCATTGGTTGTAGTAAAGTTGCAGTGATGCGGTATAGCCCCTTGTGGCCCCGCTGTAGTGTTAAGATGTAACCGATGAAGTGCTGCTGCTGATAAGGCCATGTTGATTTGATTATATGAATGACATCCTCTGGGAACCCCAAAACAATTGCGAGCGTGCGAATAAAAAAAAACGTTTGGCAAAAAAGTTAACTTCGACATTATAAAATCTACGTGGTTATAAAGGTTGAACAAATGACTAAACACACAGAGTATGGTATGGCGAATAATAATGGCTCTTCATTTTCATTTCTTCGCATTTTCATATTTTCCTGAGTTCCTTTCGGCATTCTAACACATGAGTATGGTTTTCGAAAACTTTTTTTTCAACATACGACATATAGTCGCTCATTTTGTACGATTTACAGTATGGTCGAAAACTTTTTAAAATTTTTTTAATCTAGCATGGCCTAAGTTGTAACCGTTGTGGTGCTAAGCTGTAACCGCTGTAGTTCTGTAACCGCTGTTGTTGCATGTGTCAGGTTGGCCGCAGGACGGGCGCCCCTGGTGGTACCGCTGGTTCGTCCAGAGCGGCTGGAGCGCCACTCACGAGGATCTGGCGGAGATGGAAGAGTTCATCACCATGTCCTGCACAGACATCAACTACACCATCGTCAAACCGCCCATCTTCCTCACGGACGGGCCAATGGACAGTACGTGCAGAACGTTTCCTGGCGCAATAAATGTTTCAAACCTCGAACATTTGTGACCAGCGTATTAATGACAAACACGAGCACGATCGCAACAGACACCATGACCCAATGAACGATGCCGTTGGACATAAAAAGATACAGACGAATGTTTCAGCAAATTTCACGGCCTCCTTCTGTTTGACTGCGGCCCACCTTTGGACTTTTAAACCTCCACTAGCCCTCCATGGCAGTTCACTGAAGGCTGGCGGGCCCTAATCTCCTTATTTACTCTTGAAGTGATCCTGCTCCTTCCTATAACATACATCTTCTTATAAAACATTTAGACATGTTTCCCTACAGCCAGTTTAAGTTAACTGTAACTGTAACATTAACAGCCAGTTTAAGTTAACTGTAACTGTAACTATTACAGATAATTTAACACATTATCTGTAACATCAAAACATACAGACCGCAAGGTGTTTTCTTTATTTTCCAGCCCGTGAACTGAAGGCGGCCCAGTTGGAGCAGGTTCCCTTCTCCGGCTTTCGACCGAGTCTGTCCAGAGCCAACTTAGCTAGGTAAGCGCCAGCCTGAACTGAAGCAGGGCAGGTAAACCGCTAACTTGACTTGACTATGCAATTAATCCGCAAGGGGGCGTGAGGAGGACGCAAAGGGTGCTTGAAATTACTAGCACCTTTGCGAGATTGACGACCAGGCTTGAATTGAAGCAACCACCATGCGTGTGTCGCGGGAGCATCTGATTGGATGGCGACTTACCAGAATGACGGTTTACCAGAGTCCGTACTTGACCGTTTATTGGTGCGTTTGGTTATACTCAGTGTCAACGGCCTATACTCAGTGTCAACGTAGTTACAAGGATGAGATGTTATGTGATCAGAGAGATTTTGTCATGAACTTAAGGTCTTATCCTATGAAGCAAATCCAATGTCAAAGTGAACTTTTGAACCGGTTCAACGTGCAGGAACCGATCTTAACTCAGTTCTGTTTTTTCCTCAGATTCCTCCTTTTCATCCTCGGCACTACCAAGTGGAACAGTAGAAAAGTCGCAGTCCTGTGAAGCTGAACGGAGGAGGTGTTTTTCTTTAATTCACCGTTAATCCTAATCGGCTCGGTGTAATCCAACGTTAGGCGTTGTCGGTGAATCATGCTTGTAGCGTAATTGTCGCTTTAATTCGAAGTAGCACGTTATTTGGTATTCTGAATCCGTGGTCAAGCATATAGCGTCAAATAGTTTGTTTTACGGAATCGAACGCCAGAATATGCTCCCCCATGCAGACCCACACTTCGTATTTACTGACCCTCACCTCTGTGATTATTGATGATATTGTCTTGACGATAAATAGTGCGTTCGTTTGTTTTAGTTGATGTCAAATATCTGCATTCTACATCCTGTAGGCAGCAGGGCAAACCCTTCAGCTAACGGCTGGATAGTTGGGCAGCTGTGTCCTATGCTGGGGCCAAGTCAATAAATAAATGCAAATTAAACTGAATTATGTTTTATTACATGCTTGTTGTGATGGACGACAGGCCTCTTGACCGTAATGGTAGAATGGCCTTCAATATTTGCCTTATTTATTTTACAAAATGGCTTGTGAGGTTTAGATGCTACACAAAGACATGGTTGGCTTACGTGTACTTGTCAACTATGTAATTGTTTATTTTCTATTCCGAGCTTTTCTTCTATTATGCCTCTACAAAAGAGCCAACACACAACAAAAAGCAGGAGTGACCCGGCGATCCGTAGCGAAGCCGCATTGCACTAGATACTTGAAAAAGCAGTGCTTCACCTCAGTTTAGGATGGCGAAAGATGTCTCTGCTCAATGTAGACTGTCCTCTAGCGGTTCGCATACGAAATGAAAGCGGGTCAGCGTGGGTATAAGCCCGCGTTCTTTCAACTCGTTATAGATGATAATTCCCTGCTGTTTAAACTCTGCTCACCAACCGAGCAGGGATTGTGCATACTTTATTGCATATCTATGACAAATATCACATTTCCCGTGTACATGCTGCTAAAATGAAAGCTGACTTGTAAAAGAAAATGTTACGTCATATTTCAAAGTTAACGCTGAATACGTACAAACATTTTCGCTATATGCTGAGTTGCATTAGAACTGCTACTGGGCTAAGCGGTCCTTAGGGCGTGCCAGTGGAGCCATGGCCCACTGTTTAATGTTCATTTGCACGGTGAAGTGAATAGGCATGTATTGTACACTCTGGTGTATATACGGTAAATATCGCCCGTTCTTGTCACTGCCAACTCTCCGTGCACAACAGTAGGTGTTGAACATTCATACGCTTATCTTACATGACGTCATCACTGGGAGCACATGCGACAAAGGTTACAGAACACCGCGTATACAGGTTACTGATATGCCAGAGAGACCTATGGATTGTGACGATTACATTCAGATAAAGCTGATATCTTGTAGCTAGTGTGTAGAAGATCCAGTTCTTAGCGACAGTCTATGAGTTCGTTAAGTCGTTGCCTGCTGTGTTGCTGACAGTGGTTCAGTAGTGTACATACAAGGTCCAAGGATATGGCGTGCAGCAGAAATGACTGGTCACTTGCGAACTGTGTCCTCTGTGGAACGACGGTACATTTTTCTCCACGATTAGTTGTATTTTATGATCACCAACAGTTAAAAGCATATCCACAGTTTCCACAACACAAGTCCTTTACTAAATCTGCTTGTTTTTGGTAATACACACATATTTGGCACTATCGCGTTCCTGTGTATCTATTCATTTTGGGGGCCACATGGAGACGGTGACATGGACACGGTAACGTCACGTGAAGACAGCAGTACAGACACAGGACACAATTTCCGCTTTTGTCCTACTATAGAATTTATCTCCATATATGTTGTTTTCATTCGCTCTTACAAGTCATGTTAGAGGGCTCTGTGTGTGCATCTCACATGGCACGTCGAGTTCCGATGATACTTTGGTTGGCAGTCTGACATGAGCAAAGACGAGTCAGCAGTCGCGATTCGAATATCACATCTAGATCTGGAATGATAGTGTTTTGGAAAGACGCTGATTGGCTGTGTAGCAGGTGTGTGGATGGCGCGTTCATATTCCACAGGTGTCAAGAGACGTTCAGAACAGACACGAACAAACATCACTAGGACACGAAAGCAGCTGGCCGCAGCTGTGCAGGACTCCGTAGTGCCGGTACCGCCCTGCTGCCTCAGACCGCTCCCTTCCCCGCCAGCCCCACGAAGAAGTCCCGGACCTGCTGCAGGATGTGGGGCGCCGACATTAGGATGGTTCCGGTCGTCACCAGCGTGAAGACGGCGAAGATCCACAGACACAGGCGGTCCACCGTCATGGCGGCGTATCTCCACTCGTTCGACATCTTGTCGTCCTCGGCCTTGTCGCGGAAGTGGTTGGTGATGTAGCGGAGCTCCTTCAGGATGAGCTGGCCTTCGGCGGACGTCCTTGGGGCGGCGCGGTTGCAGTGCAAGGCGGAGTCGTCGGAGGAGCTGACGGGGATGTTGAAGCCGGAGGCCGGCAGGGCGGCGGGGAAGGTCCGGGGCAGCCGCGGGGACAGGTCGTTACTCAGGCCGGGAGGGAAGTCGTGCCCCGCCTGGAGCGGGAAGTCGTGCCCGACCTCGCGACGCTCCATGGACGCCAGTAGGTTGTGAGAAGACAGCTCTTCCATCGTCTTAAAGGAGTTCATGCTGATGTTGTCAGTTCTCAGAGTGTCCCGGCTCCGGTCCCGGCCGTCCTCTGACTTCTCTTCCCGGCGGGTCGGCATGCACAGCAGGCGGGGCAGCCACTCCAGAAGCACCTTCCTCGTCTGCAAACAAATAAACAAACAAAGAAAGAAAACAAACAAACAAACACACACACACAAACAAACGTGAGCGAGGCCAAGTCATCCTAAGTAAGTGCGAAATCAGGCTCGGGAACGGCTTATATGACAACAACAAAAGAATACAGAAATGGTTGTTTTAGGGTAAAGAACCTTTCAGCTAGCTCAGAACACCCTTGTCATTTGAACCAGAATCTTTCATTTGAAACACTTGTGTGGAGCACGGAGGCAAATTGTCCCTTCATAGTAGGCCCGAGTAGATTGCAGGTGGGACGGACAAAACAAAACGTAAGTTCACGTACCGCGCGGGACATCCGGCTGGTCTCTGGTGAGCGGTGGTGGAAGTTCAAGGTCAGGACAGTCAGGACCACAGACCCCGCTACCATGCACAGCGTCGTGGCGAAGTATTTACCTGATTAGTACAATACAACAAAGTCAGGACCCCATACGCCGCCACCATGCACAACTTCTCACCATTCACAACTTTTAGACAGACAGCCATTCACAACTTCTAGACAGGCAGACAGACGGACGGACAGACAGACTGACGCACATCCCCGAAAACATAACCTTCTTGGCGAATCGGATAAATGGAGGATAAAGCAGCAACGTGCAACTCCAGGTAACCGTCATTATAATAAAAGTATACTTGCTGATTGTAGGAGGGCGTCTCCTTGCGATTTCTAACTGAACATCATCATTACGTTGAGCTCTCAGGCACGAATAGT